>NC_056725.1:63941974-64072390 GCF_019279795.1 Protopterus annectens
TTTGTTTCTTGAGCTTCCCCCAGTATCATCATCATCTCTTTCTACTTTAAATTATAGATGTTATGGAGTCCAATCTCGCCTACATTCTTGCCCATGGCACTTAGCCACAGCCAAGAGCGAGACCACATCTGAGCTACACTGCTGTCTATCCCCAGATCTCGTTTGCCGCTCGTGTAGCTCAGACGTGGTCTCGCTCTTGGCTGTGGCTAAGTACCCTTTTCTTCTTTATCAGAGAAATTTTTTGCAAAAAAGCTATTTTAATAGCTATTGTGTGTTCTTGTCTTGTGGAAAAGTTGTGTTTTTGATCGTTTTTTCTGTGGTATCCCACTAGTTTCCAATGGGCTAGGCCCGTTTTCAGTTAGAGGACCTAGTCTGTCCCCTTGCTTTCCTGTGTGTCATAAAAGTTACCGGGACTAAAAAACCTTTAAATTGGATTGATTAGTCCTTCCTCTCTTGTGTTTGTGTCTAAGGATCGTTTAACTTGGAGATCTTGTGGTATTCTGTTTGTTGTAGGCTTTTTCCCGCCTTGTGACTGTTTGACCGTTGGTCCATTTATTCGGTGATTAATTGTTGTTGGTGCTTAATTGTTGTTGGTTAACTATGTCCAAAGATACTAAGGAGCACAAGCCCTCTGGTTTCAAGAAATGCTCTAGGTGCAGTTATAAAATGTCCATTACCTATGGACACTCTGTCTGTGTGTATTGCCTGGGAGCGATTCATCTCCAGGAGTCATGCAGCTTCTTTCATGCCTTTAGTCCGCAAGTTCTTCAGGAAAGGAAGAATAAATTGATTTTGAAGGGACTTCTAAAACCCTCCTTCGAGGAGTGTCTGGAGAGTGCTTCCATCTCTAAGGCAAAATCATCTAAATTAAAAAAGAGATCTCCGGCTCCATCAGTCTCCTCGGAGCCATCGGAGGAAATAGCAAAGTCTGCTTCAACATCCTTGACTCCATTGTCCTCGGAGTCACAGGAAGTGTCAGTTGTTATGGAACCTGCTTCGGCTCCAGTCCTGCTCGGAGCCGATCGCCTAGCATTAGGCCAGTATCCCCTCCTCGCAGGTCCCCTTCAGAGAGGAGGTCTCAGTCTCCTTCTCTGTCCTCCAAATCTTCCAGGACCTTATCAGATTTGGACGTTGATAGTGGTGCAGAGACTCCTTCAGTCACCGGTTCTGGCATAATTGTTCTCGGCTCTAACCCAGTCGGCTCCGGAGCCGGTTCATCGACCTGCTTCGATACTTCCTCCTCCGAGCACATCTCAGCTTTCGGAGCCGGAATGTTCGGCTCCGTGTGATGTCCCTAGGTCGGTTCCAACAGCCTCTCCTGGCTTATTGGTGCCAATGTCCGCTCCGACCCTGTCGGCGCCGTCCACGGGGTTCAGGACTCGAGATTCTTCTTTCGGACCTAAGGGAGAGGTTTCTGGACACCTCTCTGCTCCTAGTCTCCCTCTCGGTGCTTCGGCGCGAGGAAGTTTGACTCCTGTCGTGGCTTCAGAGGCTGGTCGTTTTTTGGACTCTGGAGGACCAGCCTTCGAGGCCATGCAGAGCGCGCTGGCCAGGTCGTCAGCGGCATCATGCGGGTCGGTATTCTATCCCCTACTACACTGGTGCAGGTCTCTGATCGCCATGTATCTCTAGTCAGCGGAGCCCCAAGGCCTCAGGATACCCCCATGAGTGGTCCCCACATTTCTGAGGGCCCCTCAGAGTTTTTGCCTGAGGAGCCACCCAGAAAGAAGACGTGCAAGAGGAAGCACGTAGATTCCCAAGATGAGTCTCTCGCATCAGACGCCGACCTCGAGGAATCAGAGGGGTCCCCTAAGTCATCCTCTGAGGATGTTTCTTTCTCTGACATCCTAGAGATTTTGAAAAAAAGTGGTGACTGGCATTCAAAGCCCCCTCCGAGGAGGAGTCTTGTCTTCCTGAATGCCTTTGGTGCTCAGCCCTCCGCCTCCTGGGTATCTCCACCCTTTGACAAGCTTCTGGATTTGGTTTGTCGAAAGGTGTGGGAAACCCCTGACTCTGTGGAACCAGTCCCCAGGAGATCCAATAAATTTTTGTCTGCTCCTCTTGATAAGGAATTTCTGTCCAAGGGAGTCCCTGTGGATGCCATGGTGGTGACAGCTGACACTTAGAAGGAATTAGCTGAGACTTCTTCCACCGTCCACCCCCCTAACAAGGAGTCTAGGACCATGGACTGGTACAGGAAGTGTACTTTTTCTTCAGCAACCTTTACCGTACAGTCACTGAATTATTTATCACACTTTACACGGCCCCAGAGAGATCTCCTCAAAAAGCTTGGAGATACTCTCACGAGTAATGTTTCTGAAGCGGTGGCCCAGACAGTAAACGCTCAGATGACTACCCTCAATTCCATTGCAAACTCCTCCATGAGGCTAATCTCCTTTGCAGCCGAAGGAGCGAGTAGGGCAGCAAGTTCAGGAGTTGCTCTTAGGAGGCAGGCCTGTTATGCGCCTTTGTCATTTCGCAGAGGCCTTCAAGTCTTCATTCACCGACGTCCCCTTTGATGGTTCCTCTTTGTTCAGAACCAAGGTGAAAGACACTCTCACCAGGTGCGAGCAGGGGGGAAAAACTCTGTCTGCCGTAGGAGTCCATTTTTCCCTTCCCTCTAGGCCTTATCCCAAGGCCCAGAGGGGTGGCAAAATGTGGTTCAAGAAATCACAGAGGTTTTTTCCTGTTGCACAAGGTGAGCCCCCCTCCAGAGGCAGGGGAGGGGGTGGTTATTCAGGGAGATGCCGCCCTGGGGGCAGAGGAGGCCCTCGCAACTCGGGAGACTGCGATTCTTTTTGTGGTTCTCCCTACCGCCGCTCCTGATGGGAGGCCCGACTGTGAGTTTCCTGAGCCAGTCTGGGGTCGAATCTTATTATACCCGGAGGCCTGGCAAGACATCACCCAGGACCAATGGGTTCTACGAATAATTTCCGGGGGATATGTCATCCCTTTTTTGTCAAATCCCCTTCCAATCAAGAAAATCCCGGATGTTCCACCCAGTCAAAGGGATTACGCAGCTTCAGAAGTTTCAAAGCTGCTAGAAAAAGGAGCCATCCAACATGTCCCCTCAGACCAGATCGGATTAGGGACTTACTCCAGATTTTTTTTGGTGCCGAAAAGGACAGGGGACCTGAGACCCATATTGGATCTCAGTCAATTGAAAACCCATGTGCAGAAGTCCAAGTTCCAAATGGTCACATTGCAATCTGTTCTCCCATTGTTGGGAAAAGAAGTGTGGATTTGCACCATCAACCTCAAGGATACTTACTACCACATAAAGATGGACAGGGCATCCAGAAGTCACCTATGCTTCCGGCTGGGAGCCAGTCATTTTCAGTTTTGAGCCCTGCCCTTTGGTTTCACCACAGCCCCCAGGGTGTTTACCAAATGCATGTCAGTGGTGATTACTCACTTGAGACTTCAGGGATTCCAAGTGTTTCCGTATCTGGACTGGCTCCTTACTGCCACCACCAGGCATCTACTACTTCAGATCAGGGATGCTACTATCAACCTATGTCAACAGTTGGGCATCACATTGAACTGGGAAAAATCTGCCTTGTTGCCCTCACAGCATGTCACTTTTATAGGCGCCAAACTAGACACCATCCTCATGCGGGCATTTATACCACAGGAAAGAATTAGAGTCCTACAACAATAAGTTCATGCCTTGCTCTCTCTGAGAAGAGCAAAGGCAAGATGGGTCCTCCAACTGTTGGGGACAGTGGCTGCTACTATTAAGTTAGTCCCCCTGGCAAGGTTACATATGAGGCTCCTTCAGTGGCTACTCTTTGCCCAGTGGTCTCTTCAATGTCTTCCACTTTCTCACCCTATACTACTCACAGACAGGTGCAAACAGGATCTCCGTTGGTGGCTTCCCACTGACAACCTGAATGCGGGAAAGCCTTTTGTTCCTGCGCCCTCGGTTGCCATGGTGACCACCGATACCTCCCAGATGGGGTGGGGGGCATTATCTAGGCAGGACAGTCCAAGGCATGTGGCAAGAGCACGAGATGCATCTGCATATCAATGTCCTGGAGATGTGAGCTGTGCTACTAGCATTGCAAGCACTTCAGAGTTTTCTTCCTCTCGGTACTATTGCAATCCACTCAGGCAATATGTCAGTGGTGTGGTATCTGAACAAGCAGGGAGGAACCAAGTCTCATCCCCTTTGCAGAGAGGCCATGCGAGTGTGGCAGTGGGCAGTGTATTCCCAACGTTTTCTGGTGGCAACGCACATTCTGGGAAAGTCCAATGTGATCGCAGACAGGCTAAGCAGAGCTATTCTGATGCCTTACAAGTGGTCCCTGAACTGTCAAGTTGCGGAACAGGTCTTCCGCAGGTGGGGTCAGTCTTGCTGCGATCTTTTTCCCAGCCCCCTCAATGCCAAATGCAGCAGCTACTTCACATTGATCCCCCCTCAGGGGGAGTCACCCAGGGACGCTCTAGTCCATGATTGGCCCTCCGGTCTACTACATGCCTTCCCTCCAGTCCCCTTGCTGTCAAAGATTATTCAGAAAGCGCAATCCTTAGGAAGCAAAATGATTCTGATTGCCCCACACTGGCCTTGTCAAATTTGGTTCCCCTTTCTCCATCCCTATCTCATGGACGCTCCTTGGATTCTGGACCCGCAACCAGACTTACTGACACACGTCAGGGCAGCTCCACCCCCCTCTTCGGACCCTCCGGTTGACAGCCTGGCTACTCCACTTCCGTCATTAGTTAGGCTTCATCACTTTTTGCCGGAGGTGATTCATATTTTATCTTCCTCTCATAAGACCTCGACCAGGAACATTTATTACAGCAAATGGAAAAGAATTTCAATCTGGGCACATGCCAAAAAGATTGACCCTTACACAGCTCCAGTATCATCTGTATTGGAGTTCTTGTCTATGCTCTTTAACCAGGGTTCAGCGTCCGCAACCATTAAAGTCCAATTGGCGGCGATTTCTACCTTTCATGTCGCAGTCGAGCCTAGCCTGATGGCACATAGACTCTGTAAGGCTTTCCTGAAGGGCACTTTGTTACTTCGTCCTCCGGTATCGGAACCTGTTATGCCTTGGGACTTAAACTTTGTTCTACAGGGTCTTACTTCACCCCCCTTTGAGCCTGCTGCCACTTGCGATTTAAAATTCTTAACTTGGAAGACTGTCTTTTTAGTAGCCATCACATCAGACAGATGCGTTTCGGAGCTTCAAGCTTATCAGTCAAACCCCCTTATTTGATTTTTCATAAGGACAGGGTTTCTCTCTGACCAAACCCCTCTTTTCTTCCCAAAGTGGCATCAGTCAGTAACTTTAACCAATCTATTTAATTGCCAGTGTTTTTTTTTCCCAGTTCTCAAACAAGGCAGAATTCAAATTTCATCAATTGGAAGTGCACAGACAATTACGTTTTTATTTGCACAGAACGAAAGACCTCAGAAAATCTGATAAGTTTGTTTCATTTTCGGAAAACAGAATTGGGTCTCCTATTTCCAAAGTCATGTTGTCCAGGTGGATTTCCAGTTGTATTTCTTTCATTTATTCCTCAGGGGGTAAAGATTTACAGTTCCGGGTGAAGGCTCACTCTCATCGGTATGTATCTACATCTACAGCTTTTCAGGCCAGATTGTCTATGGATGATATTTGTGCTGCGGCTACTTGGGCATCTCCTCACGCCGTTGTTACTCATTACAAGTTAGATGTGGTATCTAGGGGCAGGTCTTCCTTTGGTTCCACAGTGCTCAGGAGTATTTTCCACTGAGCCTCCCAGGATTTAGGTGCTGGGGACACTGTCCCACGGGTAAGAATGTAGGTGAGATTGGACTACATAACATCAAGAAGTTATGTACTCACCATAACACTCGATGTATGTAGTCCATCTCGCCTCACATTCTTACTTACCACCCCCCCCCTCCTTCCCCCATCCTGGAGGATCTGGAGATTAAGTCTGGTTTCAGAGCTCCCTTCATTCTTGGTTTGTTCTTCATTTCCTTAGGTGGTGTTATGCATGGAGAATGAGTGCTGGTGCTCGCAGCAAACTAGATCTGGGGATAGAGAGCAGTGCAGCATGGGATACCATCTTAGCCCAGCCAATAGAAAGACTTTGAGTTAAAAAAGTTTGGCCGAGTCGGAGCCGACATTCGGCTCCAAACCCATGGGTAAGAATGTGAGGCGAGATGGACTACATACATCAGATGTTATGGTGAGTACATAACTTCTTGTTTTCTGCTTGTGTTGTATATAAGAGCTTTAACTGTGTTGCTCTAAAATACCACCCTAATTTGGGTAATCCTAGTCCGCTTGTTCTAGTAGAAGAATTAGCTTATTCCACTTGACCCTTGCCATCTTCCCCTCCCAGATAAAACCCTTCAGCTCTTTTTCAGTTGCTATCCGCAGCTTCTCCTCTGGTTGTTTAAGAATATGTCTGACGTGTGTATAAGATTTAAGGGAATAAAAACATTTTAATTGCTTGTACCTTACCATCCATGAAACAAAGCCTCCATTTTCTCAGTTTTTGTATTATCTTCTATTTAATCTCTTCCCAAATATCATTGGCTGCCACAACAAAGTCTCTTCTAATCCATACTCCTAAATACTTTATTTTATCATGTCCCCATAAATATGGATATTGATGGACCAGTTCATGTATGGGTACATAATTTACTACTATCACCTTTGTTTTAGCTTCATTAAGTTTGTATCCTGAAAAGATTTGAAACAAGTCTTAAAATGTTCTACAAACTGTAATGTCCTTTTCAGTTTTTGTCATGTATAAAATATCATCTCCAAGTAGAGCCAGCTTTTCTTGACTGCCATACCAATTATATCCTTGAATTTCTGAGTCCCTTATTTTCTTTGCCAGTGGTTCTAAATGTGATGCAAATAACAAATGGGAAAGAGGCAGCCCTGCCTGGTTCCTGTACTCATGCAGAAATTATCAGAGAGGACCCCACCCACTTTAATTTTCATCTCCAATCCCTCATATATACTCCTAAATCAGCCTTATAATTATGTCAGGGAAAGCAAATGCTTCCATTGCCCTGCATATGAAGTCCGAGTCTACTCCGTCAAATACTGTCTGTGCAGCAAGATCCACCAATAACAATGGTATTTTCTTACATTCTGCTTCTCTGTGGATCATCAGTGTTCTGTTAATCTTGTCATATGTTTGCCTCCTCCACAAAACCACACTGATCCATATCTATCAGTTTTGGTATCACTTTTGCCATTCTTTTAGCCATTATAGACCTAAACACTTTATAGTCATGGTTTAGTATTGAAATGGGCCTGTATAAAGCTGGATCCAATGGATCTTTACCCTCTTAAGGTGTTATAGCTACCACTGCTTTCTTCCAGGATGCTGGTGCTTTTCCTCCTCCACCTTCCAGATCTCTGTCAGTTTTTTCCCCTCCTAGTCCCCAAACTTCCACAGGAATACCATCTATTCCTGGGGACTTTCCTGTAGATTGGTTATACATCACCATTTTTATCTCTTCTCCTCCTATCCTAACTGTTAGTAATTGAGCCTCAGCTACCTCTAAACTTGCATATTTAATTCTTCTGTAAACATTTCCATTTGCACCTTTTCTTGATTTCCATATTTCTCAGCTTTATACAAATGTTCATAATTTTTTTGAAATATTTCTAATACTTCTACAGGATCTCTTGTTATCTTCCTTGTTATAGGCTCCCTAAGCTTGGTAACAGCCCTTTCTATTTTCTGTTGCCTGAGATCTAAAAGTTTTTGTGCTGTAGAATTATTATCAAAAAACATTTGCTTAACAGCAGTCTTTCTAAACTCATGCATATTATCGAGGTAATCCCTTTATTGTCTGTTCAGAATTCTGCAGTTGCCCCTTTTCTTGTTCTGAGAGATTCCCCCTGTTTTATCTCCTATATGGCTTTGGTTAATTTGATTAGGGTGCAGAGTTCCTGAGTGTGCCCTCCTTTGGATGAGATGTTAAACCAAGGTCCCGTTGTCTGCCTAAGATGGAAGTATCTTGGGTAGATGTAAAGGATCCCACAGCGCCTATGGAAAAGAGTAGGAAAAGTTGCATGATGCCCTGGCCAAATTTCCCCTGGTAATATAAATATCATCTCCAGTCTTTCCTGAAAAGGTTGCTAACCTAGTGGGACTAACCAGGTTAACAAAGGATAAATAAGTAAGTTAAAAAATGCACTCTTCCTTGTCTGGTCAGAACAGTCATCATTTATCCACTTATTCTTTCATCTGACAGTACAAGTTTGTCACTCGCCAGGTTAGGATAAAACAAGCTAGCATTGTGGGTTCTTATTCAAGCAGCTTTATTGTATGCAAACACATCATAAATGAGATTAAGGAACTTTAACTTATAAACAGATTAGCTATCATACACATGGATGTTAACATTCTGGCTGCACGTTCAAAATGGCACTGAAGCGAACACGTGCTTGGTATTTATATGCATACTACAACACACCTGCTATTCTACACCCTCCCTCTTTAAGAAAATGCGTTAGACATTTTCACTGAAGTTAATGAATATGCAATTTACATAGAAATGATTTTTATCATGCAACTGTACAAAGCTGGATACATATGTACAACTATGTCCAAGTTGCTGTGTATTTCACACTAGGCTTTGAAATGCAACCATATCGTGTGACATAAAATTTGGGATCTGTTTTAGCAACTGGGATTGTCTCTGCTGACTCTTCAAGCTTAGGAATACTGGAATCTGCCAGAACACTATCAGGAGTGAAGACACGTTCTGGAACAGAAATATCATCTGGATTGCTCTTGAGTTAGTCTTTATCACAGGTATGATGCTGCGATATCGGTTCTGCTATAGAAAAAAAGATGTCTGCGATTTATCCTGTACTCCACACCCTCAGATTTAACAAAATAGGATCTCGGTTCTGCACAAATACTCGTTACTTGACCCATCCAGTCAAAAACTTTTGCCATTTGTCTCCTCACGGTCTCTCCTTTTTTCAACGGATGAAGAAATCTGCTTGACTTGTCATAGCTGGAATTTTGGAAAGAATGCTTTCTAGATAACTGAGCTTTGATTGCTTGGTTGTTCTTAGCTTTAGGCCTCAATAAACTACAACTGATAGGTAATGTTGTTCTGGTTTGCTAGAAGTCTCTGAGCAGGTGAGCCAAGTATATCATCATGAGGCATGTGTCTGAGATTGAGTAAGTTAAAATAAAAAATTGGTATTATCACGCTTTGACTTCTCGAGTAATTGCTTTGCAGTCTGTACTGCATGTTCAACAAGTCCATTCGACTGTGGATACTCTGGGCTACTAGTAATATGTACGAAGTCCCATTCTCTGGCAAATTTCCGAAACAATTGACTGGTAAATTACGTACTATTGTCAGAGATTTATTTCTGTGGACTCCCATGGACTGAGAAATGGCGCTTCAACTTATTGATAACTGTAGTAGAAGTTAGATTAGGTAGTAAATCTATCTCTAACCAGTTTGAATAAGAGTCTTGTTGTTGTGTCTTTCGGCTTTTCCCGGTTAGGGGTCGCCACAGTGGAACTCCGGTCTGCTAATGATTGGCAGTAGATTTTTACGTGCCGAGTTGCCAGCTCTGACGCACAACCTTCAACGAAGGTATGCTCATTCACGCAGGTCTCCACATAGAAGACACTCTACCTGAGATCGAACAGGACAACGTCTTACTGTGAGGCGACAACGCTACCGCAGCACCACCACCGCAGTCACAGTTTGAATAAGAGTCTACCAGTACTAAATAATGTTGATTGTTCCAGTCGAATATGTCAATAGTTACAACTGACCAAGGTAGGTCAGGAATTTGACTTAGCTGAAGTGTCTCTCTCTCTGCAAGGTAGATCAGGAATTTGACTCTACCTCACTCCAATACTTTTCTTTATTCCGCAATCTCATACAACTTCTTAGCATATTTTTTCCCCACATATTTTGCACTAGCATCATATTACACCTCCAGATATCCTTCCACCCTATTCATTCACTCTTATGTCTCGCACCTCATAATTTGTACTATTCCTTTAATACTACTACTTAATATACACCTTACCACACCACATATGAAAAAAATATATATATATATATATATATATATATATATATATACATATATATATATATGTATATATTGAAGTATAGTACTTTTTTTGTGATACTGATCTTACCCTATTATGCCTCTTAACTTATCACAGTGAATTGTTTTGAATTGTACTGCTAAAAGCAATTGTTTTTGAATTGTAAAATAACTGGTATGTATACTTAAATTGTCTGTAACTGGAGCTTTTCTCCTTGGGTCTACACTGAAAAAGGGTTTCTGGCCCAGCTGGACTAACCCAGTTAAGAAATGTCAATAAATAAATATTACGTACTGAACAGGAAGAAAGTACTCTTATCGGTGTCTCGCTAGATAAGTCCAAAATACTAGTCTTCTTGATTTTCTCTTAGTAGATTCGGAACCCGGGTGACCACGACGCAAAATCTGGATATATTCTTGTTGTAAAAAAGCAGGAAGAACAATTTTAGGACCTTTGAAAACAATGCCATCTTCCATCAACAACTCACCTCTGTAAGGAAAGTAAGATTGCACTTCTGGTGGTACACTCGATTGCTTTGACGGCCATCCAACGCTGATGTAGCGATTAAGCTTCTGCAAAACTGGATCAGTCATTGTATGATCTCTTAGCTCATCAAGTCTTGTGGTAGAAAAATTCCGCACATCCAGGACATCAAAGTCAAAATTCCCTGCATAAAGCTGTTCTGTGGTATTTCTAGGAGCTCTGGATTAAGGTATCAGCCAGATAAAGAAGTTTGCCTTTCGTATAGTCCATTTTAAAGTTGTACTTTTGCAATTTGAGCATCATTCTTTGTAATGTCACCGGAGCTGAATGCATAGGCTTCTTTAAAATAGTAACCAAGGGTTGATTATCAGTTTCAATCTGGTTTTCTCGACCATAGATATAATCATGAAACTTGGAACCTGCAAACGCTATTGCCAAAAGTTCTTTCTCAATTTAAGCATACTGCATCTCGGTCTGGTAAGTGTTCCAGATGTGTAGGATACTGGCTTGCCTTCTTGGAGAATAGACTCAAAGGAACACTCCCTTTCAATGGGTTCTGACCGTGCTAGGTTTAGCAAAATGAATGCCCTGGTACATGCATCTTTATCAGAATAAGCTGCTTGTATAAATATATCCTATTCTTGCTCAAATATTCTCCAATTTTCTGCAGTGTTCTGATCAAACACAAGTGATTGTGACTTGCAAAATCCATCTGCCATATTATAGCTTAGTGAAAACTCTTGCAAATATGCACAAACACTTACACTTGTACATACACGTATACATGTGCTTGAAATTTATGCCAGTACTTGAAACAACACAATGAGCCTCTGTATAACTGAATTTTATGAAATAAGTGTCCTGGGCACTGCAACACTTTGAAATCTCTTTACTGTAAATCCACTTGCTTTGAAGTTATTTTATTTTTTTTTTACCATACGAGCCGTTTATCTTGTAAAGGCAAAATGCTAAAGTCATTTATCATTATTTTACTGTACGAGCCTTTACAGTCAAATAATGATGATAAATTACTTTAGCATTTTCCCTTTACAAGATAAATGGCTCGTATGGTAAAAAAAAATAAAATAACTTCAAAGCAAGTGGATTTACAGTAAAGAGATTTCAAACATCCCAAAGACATGCTGTAGGTGGATTGGACACTCTCAATTGCCCCCTAGGTGTGAGTGTGTGTGTGTCTTCTGTGGAAGGTTGGGCATCGAGCTGGCACCTCGGCTTTTCGTAAAAATCTACTGCCAATAATTAGAGGACCGGAGTTCTGCTGTGGCGAACTCTTACTGGGAAAAAGCCGAAAGACAAACAACAACAACAACTCTGGAATCTTCCCAAAATGGCTGCACTTTGCCAAACAACTGTGTAGTGCGAGAGATGCTCTAATGGTGGCATTCTGTGAACAGACACCCAGACACAAGAAACTTTTCGAAATGGCTTCACTTGACTGCACTTCATGAAATAGTTGCACTTTGTACACAACTAACTCTTTGGAATTAATGCACAGCAATAAGCACACACTGTGTAAGCACTTTTACACACTTTGAGATACTTTGAACAACTCTAGTTATGCTATTCAAGGTTTCAGTCAATGCGAAGTAGCAATTTGTACCAAACACAGTAGTTCAACCAAAACAAATGCAGTCGCCTTTGCTTTATTTATACTCATTGTGCCCTTTTCTGCCCTTTCTATTACATTCATTAAATCTCTTAATGCCCCTTTTATGCCCCTGTGTTATATTCGTTTTACTCATTTAGTCTGTTTTCATGCCCATTGTACTTTCTTGTGCTCAATTTAACTCTAAACATGCTAGTTTTACAATTCTGGGGCAATTCTGAACCCTTTATGTACTTTTCTAATGCTCATTTTATCAAATAATTTGGTTTCAAACATTTTGTTTTCTCATTACCACAGTGGTGCAGCGGTAGCGTTGTTGCCTCACAGCAAGAGGTTCTCCCATTCAATTCTCGGCTGGAGTGCGGGGAGTGCCTTCTGTGTGGAGGGTGCATGTCCTCCCCGTGGTTGGGTGGGCATTCGAAAGACATGCGTGCCTTCATTGAAGGTTGAACGTTGAGCTGGCACCTCAGCATTTGTGAAAATCTACTGCCAATCATTAGCGGACCGGAGTTCCGCTGTGGCGACCCCTAACCTGGAAAAGCTGAAAGACAACACATACACACTGAGCTTTTTTCTATTTCTCGTTGGCTTAATAAACTTTTCTGTACTATTCGCATGTTAACAGTACGTTTTGTGCCCTTCTAATGCTCCATTTAACCTCTTTCAATAAATAAATCATTCATGTGTGTTCTCTTTACCTTTAATTTGTCCCCGACCCTTTTTCGCTGTTTGTTCTTTTAGTTTGCCTTCACCATTACCTCTGCATCTCGTGACTCTGAAGAATATTTTTTGCAATCCCAGATGTTCTTCGTGTTTCATGTTGTAGTTATCACATTTGGGTTATCTGCTTGCAGTAGCCCTCAGTCAGCCTGATTAACAAAGTCTTGGGTCCTGCATCGGTTGCCGTCTCTTCTTCCGTGACGTCAGGTAGTCAGGTATAAAATATGCAGTCGACGCCATTACACCAGTCTTTCTTGCCGTGCGGTGCCCGAAGCAGAAGCAGTTGGCAAGTGCCGGTCGGCAGACTCGAAATTTTCATTTTCGAGTTTCAGAACCAAATTCTTCAACTTAAAGCTAAGTGCCCCATTGTGGAAACTTTTTCTTGCTCTAAACCGATGTCAGTAAAAGTAAATAATTGCATTTCTTGTAGAAAGCAAATACCTCAAAGATTTTCATTCGTACTATATTCCTAGACTAGGCCCTGACCACGACGTACCTCGCTGTTGGTTTTGTGCTTTATTTAAACAACAAATTATCCGTCGTCAGTATATTTTTGCTTCTAAATATTTTGGTGCTCGGTTCAATTATCCAGATACGTCTTCGGTAAGCCATCCGACTACCGACATTCCGAAAAAATGCAAAGATAAAGACTGAGACAGGCCGCCTATGTCCAAAGCTGCCGATGACGCTTCTCCTAAGCCAATCGCCAGTTTGCCAGTACTCAGTGAGGCGCTTTCGCAGACCCTGATACCCACTACTTCAGATTCTCAGGCCTCTACTGAGACCCATTCAGAGTCCAGTATGCCACGAGATGCTTCATCTTGAAACCTGCGGATGTCTCTACCTTGGATGGGTCCGGAGCCACTGTGCAGGCACCGGCTTCTGAGGGTGTATTCAGGCCTACTGACTTGCATATTAAACCGACGCCATCTTCTTCTTCAAAACCATGTCTAGAAAACCGACGCAAAGACTGCATGGTCAGGCCTCTATGCCTAAAAAACAAATAAGAATGGCTGAAGACCTTATTACTTTAATCAAGGGAAGCCAACCTTCCCCCTCTAAAAGACCTAGGACTGAGTTTGCTTTGATACTTCTGACCAGGATTCTAAAATTTGTTTCCTCTGATGACCAGGATTTACCCTTATCTACCTGTGAGGATTTTGATGCTGAGGACTCTATTACTTCTGTTTCCCCCCCCCTCTTTTGGTGAAACCTTGCATACTCTTAGGGAGCATTTTCGTTGGGAAAGTCAGGATTTTTCTGATTCTAAAAAGAGGCTTAGGGATTTCTTACTCCTGCCCCAGCACAGGCCTTTAGCTATCCCTCCTGTACTAGACATTGTTGATGATGCCTTTTCGGAGTCTGTCTTGGCCCCTGACACTTTACCTCCTGCTCAAAGAAAACCTGATGGATATTACAGGATTCCTGACTCTCACAAGTTTCTTTTCAAAAATCCTACTGTGGATCCTGAGACCATTTCACAGGGACCCAAGGGCATTAAAGTTACTACTGCCACAAATCCTACCCCCTCTGATAGAGACTCCAGGGCGCTGGATAGATTGGGTAAGACGTTGTACACTTCTGCAACCTTGGCCATTAGGGCCTTAAACTGCCAGTTTCATATGTTAAAGTATCAGCAGCATATTATTGGATTGCTTAAACAGAAAATTATGATTCCTGATTGTGCTGAAAATAAGGATTTACAGGATTTAATGCATTCTGCTGAACAGGTTGGAAAACGTACTTTGCAATGTGGTTTTGATTCACTAGAAGCATCTTGCAGGGCTGCTGTCACTGAGTCTGTGGTTAGAAGGCATGCTTGGCTTAAGGAGCAATCCTTGCCAGATCATGTTAAAGCTAAATTACTGGATGCTCCCTTTAATCAGGACCACCTTTTTGGCAACAAGGCAGAATTTCTTAAAAAGATTTAGGAAAAAGATAAATCTATGCAAACTGGTAAATATGTCTTACAAGTACTACCTCCAAGATTTAGTAGGCATTGGCCCTCTAAGAATTGGTCCTTCCCTGCCTCTTCCAGGCCTTCTCAGTCCAAACCCAGATCCAGCAGAGCACCCAGGCTTCAGTCCCAGGGTACGCACAGGACAGAGCAGTGGGAGGCCCCCACTTCCAAATCTGGGAGTAGTAAAGCTCCCCCCCTATGGTAAACAGTCTCAATGACTTAACTTTAAAACTTCCAAGCACTTCTCAACTGACTGCCCCTTTGGGGGGAAAGATTGCTCTACATGCAAAAAACTGGGAACTCATTACCCAGGACAAATGGGTTTTAAATATAGTTTCCCAAGGATACAGATTTCACTTCTACACGTTACCAACCCCAAACGGTTGGCCAGATCTACCCCCAAATCAGTGGGCAGAGGCTCAAAAGCAAGTACTCTCCCTCTTAAGCATAAAGGCTATTCAAACTGTACCAGAAGAAGAAAAGGGACAAGGTTTCTGCTAAAGACTTTTCCTGGTACCCAGAAAAGACAATTCATGGCGTCCTATCTTGGACCTGTCTACGTTAAACACCTTTTTGGTGATTCCAAAATTCAAGATGCTAACTCTTCACCAGTTGCTTCCTATGCTAGGCAAAGATGCCTGGTTGGCAACACTCGACTTAAAGGAAGCATACCTGCACATCCCAATCGGGGAATCTTGCAGAAGATACCTACATTTCAAAGCAGGCTACATGCACTATCAATTCTCTGCACTGCCCTTTGGCTTATCTACTGCTTCCAGGGTATTCACAAAGTGCCTAAATCCAGTCATTGCATTTTGCAGGCAAAGAAATATTCAAATATACCTATACCTGGACGATTGTCTAATTCAGGCAGAAAGCCAGGACATACTTTTGAATCATCTGGCTTTTGTACAAAGGTTGCTAACTTGTCTGGGATACACCATAAACGAAAAGAAATCTCACCTGGTACCCTGTCAACAAATTATATTCCTGGGAGCAAGCTTGAATACAACTTCCCAGATGGCTTTCCTCACGCCAGAGAAACAAATTCATTTGACAACCTACTTCAAACTAGTGGCCACAAAAATCCTGCTGTCTGCAAGGCGAATACTGCAAGCTTAGGGTCCATGGCTTCCTGCATTCTTCTAATTCCATATGCAAGACTGCATATGAGGAAACTACAATGGTATCTAAAACGCCTATGGTGTCAACATTTTCAGGATCTAGAAGCATTGATTCCTATCATACCTTGCCTACGGTTAGAGTTCCTTTGGTGGGCAGAGACTTGCCACCAAAACAAGGGACTACCATTCACTCAACCCCCTGTTGCCCAAACCCTAACAGATGCATCAGACTATGCATGGGGGGGGCTCACCTGGCAGAGAAGTGCATTCAGGGCAAATGGAACCTAAGTCAAATGCACCTGCATATCAATCAAAAAGAAATGTTAGCTGTACAGAATGCTCTGACAGCCTTCAAGGACCACATTCTTCCAGGACAATTAATGGTAAAGACGGACAACACCGCTGTTATGTGGTACATAAACAAGCATGGGGGTACCCATTCTTACCCCCCCCTCTGAAGACTAGCCATGACACTGTGGAGCACAGCCTTGAGCTACCAAGTGCATCTACAAGTTCAGTTCCTTCCAGGAAAACTAAATACACTGGGCAGATGGACTAAGCAGAAACCTCATGGACCCACACAAGTGGAAACTGGAACCAAAGACCTTCAACATGTTGACAAACAAATGGGGTAGCTCGGATATAGACCTGTTTGCCTCCCCCAGAACTACCAATTAGACAAATTTTGCACAAGGACTCCCCACAAACAAGCTTGGAAAGTGGATGCTCTGTCCTTCAGCTGGAAAAACTCTTCAGTTTATTCCTTTCCTCCTCTCCTCTCCAAAGTACTACTAAAGATCAAACAGGACAAACCAAGGATGATATTGATTGCACCAGACTGGGCACGCCAACACTGGTACCCACTCTTGCGCAGTGTGTCACTGTTGGCCCCATGGCACCTGCCTCAGACCCCATACCCTGTTGTCTCAGCAGGAGAACCAGATTCTGCATCCTCCGATTCAAACCCTGCACCTAGCAGCCTGGCTAATTACCTTATCTCTCCTTTACCATCCCTCAGTAAACCAGTGATGGATATCATTTTAGAGGAGAGGAGGCCTAGTACTAGAAAATCTTATGCTGAAAAATGGGAAAGATTCTGTGCCTGGAACCAGTCTCAAGGAATGAGCACAGCAGCGCCCAACTTACTTCAGATTCTACAATACTTAAATGAGATACTTCACAAGGGCCTTTTTCCTCCATCAAAATTCCATGCTTCAGCCATTTCAGCTCATAACACAGAACCTCCCCTATTCTCTCATCCACTGCTCAAGCAGTTCTTCAGAGGGGCCAAAAATTTAAGACCACCCAGGAGAGCCCCAACTCCAGCCTGGGACCTTAACTTTGTATTGGAGAAACTCACTCTTCCTTCGTTCGAGCCAGCTGCTAGTGCAGATTTAAAATATATGTTTTGGAAAACAGCCTTCCTTTTAGCAATCACTTCATCAAGAAGGGTATCTGAATTACAGGCCCTTATGGCAGTGGAGCCCTTTCATCATCTTTCATGCGGACAGGGTGTCCCTCAGAACCAATCCCTCCTTCATACCCAAGGCGTGGTATCCAGTGTGGCTCTTAATCAGTCCATTCATTTGCCAACCTTCTTTCCTAATCCACAGAACAAGGGGGAAATGGATACTGCACTCCTTAGATGTGCACAGAAAGCTTAGATTTTACTTGGACAGGGCTAAACCTCAAAGGAAATCTGAACAACTGTTGGTGGCATTTGCTGCAGGGGCAGAGGGGAATGTTATTTCAAAGCAAACCATTCCTAAATGGATAGGCCATTGCATTAATTTCTGCTGTAAGCACCATGGAAAACCTATCCCACAGGGGATCAGACCCCATTCAACCAAGGCTGCATCTACCTGTACAGCCTTTCTGAGGGGTGTCCCTACCAGGGATATCCTAGAATCTGCTACCTGGAGTTCTGTACATACTTTCACCAAGCATTACCATTTGACAATTTTCTCTAAATCCAGAGCTGGATTTGCCACTGCAGTCTTGCAGGGCCTTATAGCTGGTCCTAATGCTATCTTAATTCCTCCTCCCATCCTTAGCTTTGGGAATCTACCCAAATGTGATGACTGCAACAGTGAAACATGAAGAACATACTACAGTTGTGTACACTTATCATAAATTTAGATGTTCGAGTGTATTCACTGTTGCAGTCCTGGTTACCCTCCCTCCAGGCCCCTGACTTTTTTTGGCTATACCGCTACTTTCCTTTACTATGCTTAAAAGCTTTTTGGTGTATTTGCTTTTTTATTGGAGGTATATCCTTGTATATATTTATATTTATTTTATTGCTTCCCATTATGGGAGCACCTGACATCTGGGGCAAGAAAAACTGATGTAATGGCGTTGGCTGCATGTTTTATACCCCTGACTACCTGACCTGAAGAGACAGAAACTGACGCAGAACCCAAGACTTTGTTAATCAGGCCAACTGAGGGCTACTGCAAGCAGAAAACCCAAATGTGATGACTGTAACAGTGAATACACTCGAATATCTACATTTATGGTAAGTGTACACAGCTGTACTTTCTGACACCATGTCACTTGCCAGTTCAGGATAAAACAAGTGAGCATCATGGGTTCTTGTTTAAGCAGCTTTATTATATGCAAACACATCATAAATGAGATTATGTAACTTTAACTTATAAACGGATAGCTATCGTATACATGGATGTTAACATTCTGGGTGCACCTTCAAAATGTCACTGAAGCTAACACGTGCTTGGTATTTGTATGCATACACAGATCTTGGAAATGCTGTTAAAGGTACAACACACCTGCTGTTCTACAAGTTTTCTTTTTTCCTAAATTTTGGAGAAAACAGATTCTTTTCATTGAGAATAAGCTCTTTGTGCATATTCTAGGTGAATTTCATTGCAGGGCACTTCAGGTAAATTCTCCAGGCTACATTTCATGAATTCCATATTCTACTTACCTTCAGATAGAGTTCCAAGGGATTCCCACAGATCTAAGATTTTCATGACATGATCTAGCTTTTGAACTTATTAGACTTTCACTGATTCTTTCTGTTGACATTCCAGGTCTGTATAGCTGGCTTAACTTGATAACTCCCATAGAAAACTCCTGCATTGTCTGAGTGGTCAGCTAACATAGATTCAATTTTGTACCCTTTTGAATTCTGTATAATTTTCCAATTCTTTATTAATTTTAATGACTTCAGTATAATTTCTGTCCAATTTACCATTTTCCTCCTCTTTAGCCATTTATGCAGAATGGGTTCTTGGGTGTTTGCTGCATGGAGCAGTCTAGAGTTTTGTTGAGGTGGAAGTTATTTTTCTTATTGCTTTAAAACTTAATTTTTTTTAACTTTCCATGCTGTTTTATTTCTTCCAGCTAACATATTTTTCTGTTACTATTCATTTACTTGCTGTTTATATTAAGTTTTAAGATTTTTGGAGTGAGGGAGCTCTGCAGGAAAATGTTAATACCTCTGCTCCATCTTGAGTCCTGATTACAGCACTGTTAATGGGAGTGCAATAGGGGTACACCCTCAGAAATGTATCCATTTCAGAAGTATGACTGGTCATAGTGAGGTTTGTTTCTTCAGGTTAACAAGCTTAACCAAGATATTCTTGAATTTTTTGGTTCCATTTAGATGCTAATTATGCTTAGAAATAATGTTCTTCTTTGTTGCAGCTGCTTATTTCTCAATGTTTAATAGGAATAAGAAGTAATGAAGGCATGTTTTGACAATATTTTACAGTTCATCTCTGAGGCTTTTACAGTTACCAGTTTACAGCAGAAGCGTAGGGAGGAACTGTGTTCCTGGTTTCATTTGTTTGTTTTTGCCTTGAAGAAAATGGACAGATTTTACTTTAGTTACATTCTAGACATGAAATGTATGAGACAGTAATGCATATGTAAAATATCTACTTTTAGTCTTGACATGTTAAGTGCAGTTGCAAAGCAAATGTCAGTATCTTATCAAATGGTTTGATGTGATCTGAGTGGGTTTCGAGGATCCTCCCCAGAAAGGCATACCACTGCTTCCTCACATCTAATTATCTCTTCTCGCACACATCATTGAGGACCTCCTGAATCAGGTTGCCATCAAAAGTCCCAAAGGACTTTGTGGGAAAAGGATTTTACTACAGAAATGTTTCTGGTGCCAAGGAAAGGAGGACTGTGGAGACCCATGCTAGACCTTTCTGTACTAAACACTTTCTTGAAAGTACAAACTTCCAGAATGCTCTCTTTTCCCACTCTCTTGCCTTTCATTCTCTTCCAGGCCTTCTATAGTCCCTAGATCAGAAGGATGCATACTTGCACGTACACATCACCCTTCTTGCAGGAAATTCCTCAGGCTTCTCTGGCTCTTCACATTTTTTTAACATCAGGTAATTAACTACCATTGTTTTAACATAATCTCACTTTTTTCTTTAACAGTATCGAAAAACACAGTAGATTTTGGCAAACCACCCCTAATCCGGCTTCTGTTTATTTTTCACAAGTGTGCAAGTTTTCTTATTAATTCCCTGCTTTACATAATTTGCTTTATATAGTAAAGTGGAAACCGTAACAATTACAAACACATACCTTTGTTGGCCCAGTTCACTGGTTGTTTTCTCTCCTACAGCATTCTAAGCAAGTGGAACACATTCCATGCCCCCAGTGACCTGAAAGAAAATCAACTGCATGAGGTGAGGAAAAACACTGACTGGGGAAAGTACTGCAGTTCTTTACCAAAAAGCAGTGCAAGTTCCAGACATTGACTTCCAGTAACCTAGAGGAAAGTATAAGAACTTCACACAGACCTGATTAAAATAAACAAAACACTGATGGAGCATATCAACTCAAACAACAAAAGCCTGGAAAAATTGAAGAAGCTTTAAACAGATATTCAGATGAGATGCTAAAATGCAAAAATCAGAGTTTGAAATGAAGAAAAGGCTGGCTGAATATGAGGCTGCTTAAGAAGAGATGCTTCAAAACAATAATTGAATTAGATGGCAGAGCACATAGTTAAAAACCTGAGATTTTCTGCTGTAGCAGAGAAGCTGGATGGAACAGACTGTGTATTAGTTTTATTGAAGCACAGATAAGCAACTGAACTGGTATTCCCCAGTAGGAGTTGTTAATTGAAAGGGTACATTGTATGTATGCCTCAAACCTGGCTATGAGAAAGCAACTTAGACCTTTAATACTAAAGATGCAATTCTTTCAGCAGAGGTAGTTGATTCTAACAAAACTGTGGTGTAAAGACAAAGTGCTAAAAGTGGGAAACAGTTTTTATGGAGAATGATTGCTCATTGTACACTAGGCAGAAGAGGAGTAAATTTATTCCGCTATTCAGTGAATGTCAAGAAGTAGGCATAAGATTCAAACTGCCGTATCCAGCTATCTTCAAAATATTAACCAAAAAATGAACTGAATCCTCAAATAAATAAAAATAAGAAATAACCACAGCAGCAGCTACAACTGGAACCTTCTTTTATTAACATAAAACACAAAATCAGTAAATAGATAAAGCCCAGGATGAGAAGGGCGAAAGTGCTTATCAGAGCAATTAATAGTGCAATTAGCAATCCTTAAATACTCAGTGCAGCTATTATGTGATCTCTTTATTCGCTCTTTTTTTAACTTTTTGATATGTTTCAACAACACCACAAGGCAAAATACAGTCATTAATAAACTTAACCTGCCTTAAAACTAAATAACATTTTTCGATTTCGCCATGTATCACAGGTTGATGTCCTAGTCAATACCTCTATCTAATATTTAAAATAAATTGTAACATTGTATATTATAAAACAAGAGCCAATACCAACATTTTAACTGTAATGTATTGAATACATTTGGTATATTTGTAAAAATATAAAAATGTGTAAATATAACTCTTAAGTGTATACAATTACAAAATATACCTATAAATTTTTGAAATCATGAAAAGCAGTTTGTGTTTTACAGTGCTAAAATATTGGAAACCTATTAAAAAGCTATTAAAAATATTTGCACCTATACAGGCCACCTAAGGGCTTGGCTATAACCTGTAATTCAAATCTGTTTAGCCCTTATTTTTAAAATGCACATTATTGAGCAACAATCATTAATGCCAGGAGACTGCTTGGTATTCAATCTTAACTGCCATATAGTTTCTTTAATCTCCAAAAGGTCATTACAAGAAAGTGTTTACAGACTAAGAGAAATGTGTTAAAGATAATGTTGGTAGAAAGCATAAATTACAAAGGGGCAAATTGGAGTATGCAGAGAAGAAGGTATATCCGGCTCCAAGGAAGGTGAAACATGGGCCAAATGGCTTAAATGAGAATGGTGACGAGGATAGACTGGGTAGGAGTGATGAGTTTATTACCAATTTAGGGAACAATTAACTTTGAGTCCCCCTCCCTTGAGGAGATCTGAACGCCTGAAAAATCAGGTGAACCAAAATAATTTCAATCAAAACAATTACAGGTCTCCACAGAGGAGGAAAGGGAAGGAGAGGGGCAAAGGTGGTTATCACAATTACAGCAACAACTATTGGAATTCCAAGGAGAAACGTTAAATGAAGCAAACAATCTAGTGGATATTGAGTCATGATTTTTTTTTATTTAGAACTACAGTGACTTCAGTATTGAATTGGGACATTTTGGATTATTTAAAAAGGTTTTTTTTTGTACCTAATTATAAATTGGATGTGGCCAGGGTCCTGGTTAATTTGAAATTGTATACCAAGCAGTTAAATCTGAAATTGTACTTTTCTGACCAGGAAAACTTAATGAATGAAATCATTAATGTAAGGAGGAAAAGCACTTTTATCCCACCCATCCCTCCCCCCAACCCTTCCGTCACTATATTTGAGCAAACCTGTGACAGGGAGATTAGGAAATTGCCAAGTAATAAAGGTTTTAGCAGTAACTTGTTAAATTATGAGAAGTGGTTGAAACAGCTGACTGATGATTGTAGTGATGAGTGTAGGATTGTAAAACCAGACAAGGGTGGGGGAGTGGTAATTATGTCGCAGATTGATTGTTTCCAGAATGTACAAGATTTTGAATGATGATAACACTTACATGAGTGTCTCTGAGTGAAATTAATGCAGTATATGCTAAGATAGATTGGCTGCTTTATGATTCATGGTGCCATTGTGGCAATTGTAGTGGCCAGAGGGTCAAAGACAGAACCACTTGTGGCTTGCATTGACCATCACTGTAAAGGGGCATTAACGAACAAAGGTTATATTTTACGAGACTCTTAGCACTGCCTTGAAATTCTCAGTAATTTTAGGAATGATGTTGACTACATGTGTATTACTATTGACGTTTCTAATCTTTTTCAGTGATATCACACAGTATAGGCTTGGGATTTTTTGATAGTTTAATGGAAGTTGATGGTTTACACGCCGTTTATTGTGGAATTGATGCCAGTGGTTTTGGACAACAACTTTTTGTATTTTGATGGAGGATATAACCGACAAAACATCTGAGGTTGCTGTGGGTGCCAGGTGTGCCTCCGTATTTGCCAATTTGGTTTTAGCTGAGTGGGAAAGTGATTTGTTTTCACTTCTCCTTTTATTTGCAAGATATTGTTATTTCTGCGATTTTGATGACATTTTGCTGTTATGGAAAGGGCAAGCTGATGAGATTCCACACTTTAGTGATTTTTTGAACACTACATGTTTGTTAAATTTTACTTATAAGTGGTACCCCAGAGGAATTGAGTTGCTGGATATATTCCTATACAAAGAAGACTGTGTTTCTTGTGTTTTAATATCTTTAGGAAAAAATCCTACTCCAATTCCTTACTACATTTTGATAAGATGTCACCCACTCCATCAAAAAAGAAGTGTGGTTAAGGGGCAGATGATGAGGCCATCAGAATTAGTGAGTGATGATGCAAAGTTTAGTGAGGAATTGGTGGTTTTACTGGGGATGTTTAAAGATAGAGGGTATCCGGTGAAGTTTTTCTTAGATTAGAAATGGGGTGATTTAAGAAATGCCGTACAAGATTTACTCCCTATCTTAACATAAATACAACATTCCATGGACAAGAATTCAAATGTTAGTAAGAAAACAGGTGCCATGGTAATACAGTATAGCCCTGTGACACACCTGATGGTTGATATTATTAATGTTTGGGATACAACTATCCCTTACGACTTGAAAGTTTTATTGGGTAAGAAACACAAATTACTTATAGTAGGGGAAGTAACTTGAAGATGGTTCTTGAAACTAAGAAAAGTAAAAAAAAGTAATGGCTTACAGATCAGAAATGAGGAAATATGGTATGTGCAGTTACTGTAAATATATAAATAACCGTCCCTCTATCCATCAGTGGGTTTAGTAGAAACATTCAATGCCCAGGATGATGTAATTTTAACACCAGAATGATAGTATATGTGGTCACGTGTTTGTGTTGCCCATCATTTTATGTTGGGGAAAACTACACTGAGAATGAAAGGTAGACTAGCTGAACACGAGTGATATAAGGAATATAAAAACTAATGCACTGTATGTGCACAGTACAAAATGTAACAATTTTAAAAGGTTATTTTTTATCATTGATAAAATAAGTGAAGATCAATGGGGAGGTGATTTTAAAAACCTTTTGGAGGTTAAAGAAACTATGTGGCAGTTAAGGCTGACCGCCAAGCAGTCCTCTGGTGATGTCCTTCAAGGATGCATCTGCAGTCCTTATAAATGGGTTGTCCTGTCATCAGGCAGCCCTTCGGATTCCAAAGTCTGGGTCTGGCCTCGGCTGGTGTCGCACTTCACCCGACGTCATAGCTGCAGTTATTCGGGTATAAAGGCATCAGCCGACGCCATTTTCCTCAGTCTTTCTTGCCGCGTGGCGCCCGAAGCAGAAGCTGTTCGCAAGTAGCAGAAGCTGTTCGCAAGTGCCGGTCGGTCAGAACCAGAGATTACTACTACCGAAAACTACTTCGGCCTCAGCCGATGTCAGAAAAAGTGAATAACTGTTTAACTTGTGGGAAACAAATACCTCATAAAGATTTCCACTCTTACTGCTTACCTTGCCTAGGCCCAGACCAGCTTGTCTAGCCTGTGCTTCTTTTAACAGCTTAGACGCCGGTCGGAGTTTGCTGAGGAGTTTTGGCTCGATTTTGCTTATATTATGCCGTCGGATCCTCCGACCGCAAATATCTAAAAACCGCAAAGGACCGACACTTTCGGTCCAGCGGTTTCGTTTCGCTGAAACCGAGCAAGCGGTTCCTCCTTCAGCCGAAAACTTTCCTCCTGCCGAGGCCTCTTCTAACCTCGTGGAATCGGCTTCTGATATCCCATCTACTGTTACAGTTTCTCAGGAATTATCAGACACTATTCCCTTGGATATTTCAACCCCTGCACGTGGAGCTGCTAGGCCACCTGCAGCCATGTCCATTAAGGCCTTTGCCAGGGCTAAAGCAGCTAAAACTCCTAAATCTGTGCCTGCTAAGCCCCCCTCTCATAGGCCTAGCTCTAGTTCACAAATGCTTAGTTTAGCACAGGATCTCATTTCTTTAATTCGAGGATCCCAACCTCAACCAGACAGGGCCTCTCACTCGCCTCCAGAGAAGAGGCCTAGAGCAGAGCCCCCTGAGCCAGTGTCTACTGATGATTCTTCTGATGACTCAAATGATACAGACCCTCCAGAGGCCCCATACTCCTTATGAAGACTCTGATGGTGAAGAGTCCATTCTTCTGCCTCTCCGCCTGAGGAATTTTCCTTTGGGGAAACCCTGCATGCTATGAGGGAACAATTTCAGTGGCAGGGCCAGGATTTTTCAGATTCCAGAAAAGGCTTAGAACTTTTCTGCATTTACCACAACATAGGCCTTTAGCCATACCTCCAGTTCTTTCTGTTGTAGAGGATGCTTTTAATGATGCTTGTACTGCTCCTGATTCTCTGCCTCCGGCCCCTGTTAAGCCCGATAGATACTACAGGGTCCCAGACACACATTACCACTTGTATAAGGCTCCCATTGCAGATCCAGAGACTATGTCCCAAGGACCTAAGGCTGTAGCAGCCACCTCTGCCAAAACCCCTCCCTCTGAAAGGGAATCCAGATCCTTAGAGATGGGGTAAAGTTTACACTTCTGCTACTCTTTCAGCTAGGGCCTTGAACTGTCAATTTCACATGATGCAGTATCAAGAATTTTTGCTAGATCAGTTAACCAAAAAAGTGTCCTTAGATGAAACAGTAGACAAAAATATGAAATGGTACATAACATTCAACAAGTCAGTAACCATTCCCTAAAATGCGGCTATGATGCACTGGAGGCTTCCTTTAGATCAGCCATGACTGGCACTGTCATCAGAAGGCATGCATGGCTAAAAGAACAGGCCTTACCAGACCATGTTAAATCAAAACTATTAGATGCTCCTATGGATAAGACCAATTTGTTTGGCTCTCCTGCACAACAAGTACTGAAGAAGATGGAAGAAAAGGCAAAATCTGTCCAAACAGTAAAAGATTTCCTACAGGTCCAACCTCCGAGGTTTAGCAGGAATTGGCCCTCCAAGAATTGGTCCTTTCCAGACTCCTCCAGAACTCAGAGAGGCAGGAATAGGCGTTCAAGAGGCAGAAGCCAACCCAGGGGTGCTTACAGAGGACGTCAGTGGCAGGGCAACAACCAGCGAGGCACAGACATAGCCACCACCACAACTACTGGTCAATCACAGTGACTTGGCTCTGGCACCGCCTACCAGGGAACAACTGCAAGCACCCTTAGGCGGGAAGCTAGCCTTATTTACGACAAACTGGCATTACATCACAAGAGACAACAAAAGACAGAAGCAATAAAACAAATATCCCAATTATTGAGGATGAGAGCTGTAGAAAAAGTACCATCTATGGAGCAAGGGAAGGGATTTTACTCCAGACTCTTCCTGGTACCAGAAAAGAAGGCAAATGGAGGCCTATTCTCGACTTGTCCGCTTTAAACACATTCCTCATTGTTCCAAAATTCAAAATGCTGACCCTACAGCAGCTTCTTCCCATGCTGGGCAAGGAGTCTTGGCTGGTGACTCTAGATCTCAAGGAGGCATACCTGCAAAACTGCAGAAGATACCTCAGATTTCTTGCAGGATCAGAGCATTATCAATTCTCAGCATTGCCCTTTGGCTTATCTACTGCGCCCAGAGTGTTCACGAAATGCCTGGCATCAGTAATTGCTCATTGCAGACTTCAGGGAATCCAAATCTACCCATACCTGGACGACTGCCTGATACAAGCGGATAACGAAAGCAAGCTAGCAGAAGATTTACAAAGGGTCATTTATCTGCTACAAGCCCTGGGATACACAGTCAATTTAAAAAAGTCAAGACTGATACCATCCCAGAGAATAACCTTTTTGGGTGCAGAGTTGAACACATCAAGGCAAATGGCATTCCTAACAGTAGAAAAACAGGAGCAGCTACCTCTCTACTTCTTGGCCTTAATAAAACAGAACCATCTGACAGCAAGAAAAGTTCTGCAAGCCTTGGGCTTCATGGCATCCTGCATAATATTGGTTCCTCATGCCAGACTGCATATGAGAAAACTACAGTGGTACCTAAGGAATTTATGGTCTCAACACAAGCACAGCTTGGAAACCCAGATTCCCATTATTCCATGCCTGAAGCAAGAATTCCTATGGTGGGCTCAGGCTTGTCAATCAAACACAGGATTGCCTTTCCACAGTGCTCAACCAAGCCAAACCATCACGACAGACGCCTCAGACCTCGGTTGGGGGGCACACATGCTGGACAAGTGCATACAAGGCTTATGGTCTCAAAACCAGCTGCACCTGCACATAAATCTAAAGGAAATGCTGGCAGTAAAACTGGCAATTCAGGCATTCAGACCATTCCTTCAGCAAGGTCTATTGATGATAAGGACAGACAACACCACAGTTATGTGGTACATCAACAAACAGGGAGGCACACATCTTCTTTGCGGATGGCACTGGATCTCTGGAATGTGGCCCTGAGCTACAACATACAGTTAAAAGCAATTTTTGTACCAGGAAGAAAACATCCTAGCAGACATTTTAAGCAGGACTACCACGGATGCCCACGAATGGATGCTGCATCCGGACATCTTCAAAACCATTACAAGAAAATGGGGACTCCCAGAAATAGACTTATTTGCATCCCCACACAATCACCAACTAAAGAAATTCTGCACAAGGACGTACCACCCACTTGCTTGGAAGGTGGACTCCCTATCCTTCAGTTGGAAAAACCTGACAGCATATGCATTTCCACCACTTCCTTTGATGCACAAAGTGCTATTGAAGATCAAAGAGGACCGTCAAGGATCATTCTGATAGCTCCAGACTGGCCAAGGCAACATTGGTACCCATTACTGAGGAGCATGTCTCGAACAAATATGGCCACTACCCTGGTTCCCTTGCTGTTAACACAGAACAACTACAACAATCTGCATCCAAACCTGAAAACTCTGCAGCTGACTGCCTGGAACATTGCATAAGACCAATTAACCCAAATTTATCCCAAAGGGTTAAAGACATTATCCTTGAGGCTCGAGACCCTCAACAAGAAAAAATTATTCAGCAAAATGGAAAAGATATCTCATTTGGAGTACTGAAAAAGGAGAAGATGTGTCACTGGTAAACATAGCCAACATTCTGGAATACCTGGCAGAGCTCTTCCACACAGGCCTGTCCTATTCCTCCATCAAGATTCATGCATCAGCTATTTCAGCAGAATACGACTTGGATCCTCCTGTCTTCTCACATCCTCTGCTCAGACAGTTTCTGAGAGGAATTAAAAATGTAAAGCCTCCTAGGAAGCCACCATTACCAGCATGGGATTTGAACTTTGTACTAGAAAAATTGACACTTCCTCCTTTCGAACCAGCAGCAACAGCAGAATTGCAATACTTATCATGGAAGACTGCTTTCCTGCTGGCAATCACTTCAGCAAGAAGGGTATCTGAACTTCAGGCATTAATGGCAGTGCAACCCTTCCTGATCTTCCATCAAGATAGAGTGTCCATGAGAACAAATCCTTCCTTTATGCCTAAGGTGGTTTCCAGAGTTTCTTTAAATCAGGCTATCCACCTACCTACATTCTTCCCTAACCCACAGAACAGAGGAGATAGACTGCTACATACCTTGGATGTACATAGACAATTACGCTATTACCTGGACAGGACCAAGGGCAATAGAAAAACTGACCAGCTACTGGTAGCATATGCAACAGGTAGGGAAGGAAAAGCAATTTCAAAACAATCTCCAAGTGGATAGGAAATTGCATTAGATTTTGTTACTCCTACCATGTTAAGAAAACTCCAGAGAACATCAGGCCTCACTCTACATGGGCAACAGCCACTACCACAGCCTTCTTACGAGGAGTGACTACCAAGGACATCTTAGAAGCTGCTACATGGAGCTCCGTGCATACATTTGCCAAGCATTATAATTTACCTTTATACTCTAGATCCCGAGCAGGCTTTGCCACTGCTGTTTTGCAAGGGATCCTAACTACACCATGACCTTTTTTTTGGTCCACCTCCCCCAGTTTAGCTATGGTATTCTACCCATTTGTAAGGACTGCAGATGCATCCTTGAAGGACATAGTACAGTTTTGTACCTACCATAAATGTAGATGTCCGATAGGAATGCATCTGCAGTCAGGATCTACCCACCTTCCTCTGTGGTGCTCCTAGGGTATTTGCCCATCTTACAGCTAGCTGGGGGAATCTATTATGGTGTATTTGTTTGTATATATGTACATACATGCTTATTTTTTGTGTTTGCTCTCTACTATTTGGAATCATTGGCATTTATCCAAATTTAGCCTTCCAAGAGGGCACCTGGCATCTGGGGCAAGAAACACTGAGGAAAATGGCGTCGGCTGATGCCTTTATACCCGAATAACTGCAGCTATGACGTCGGGTGAAGTGCGACACCAGCCGAGGCCAGACCCAGACTTTGGAATCCGGCCGACCGAAGGGCTGCCTGACGACAGGACAACCCATTTGTAAGGACTGCAGATGCATTCCTATCGGACATCTACATTTATGGTAGGTACAAAACTGTAATTGTTGCTCAATAATGTGCATTTTGAAAATGAGGGGCTAAGCAGGTGGGTCTTCTTTGATTCACTGAAAACTCATTTCGCCAAATTTCAATTCACCCTCAAAAAATCGCTGAAAGCTCAAATCACTGAAAATGCATTTCACTGAATCGCATTTTACTGAATGTAAGTACTGCTGAGAAAATAAAATGGATATACCCTTTTCCCCACTGTAGTGCGATCCTGGAGTTAGTATATGTAGGTGGGGGGTGTGAGGGGCACAGCCCCCCACTTTGGGAGGATTCATATCTTTATGGGATACAAAATTAATGAAGCTGAAACAAAGACATTCGCAGTACATTATGTACCTACATATGAATTGGTTTACCAATACCCATATTTATGGGAATAAGGTAAAATGAAGTATTTAGGGGTATGGATTAAAAATAATTCTGGTGTGGCAGCTGAGGTTATGCGGGAAGAGATTGAACAAAAGATATTACAAAAACTGAGAAATTGGAGGCTCTGCTAAATGGATATGGGTAATAAGATACAAGCAGTTAAAATGTTTTAGTCTATTTAATTTTATACACAGGTCAGACGTATTTTTATCAACCAGAGGAGAAGTTGTGGATAGCAATTAATAAAGAGCTGATGGATTTTATCTGGGAGGGGAAGACAGCAAGAATCAGGTGGGATAAGCTGATTCTTCCAGTATAACAAGGTGGATTGAGATTACCCAATTTTAAGGGGTATTTCAGAGCTACACAGTTAAGACTCCTGTACACAGCACAAGCAGAAACCTATAATTTAAAGAGGAAAGGGATGATGATGAAACAAGGGGAAGCTCAAGAAACAAGGCGGGACTGGGATTTTTGGATGCAGAGCTTTAAGGATAACAGCCATAATCATACAGAATATTATATTCATAAAGAAGCAGAAAGTATTCTAAGAACTAAGCCAAGACAGGAATGGAGAAAGGAGATTCTGATGATAGGGATGACTGCAGTTAGGGATACAGACAATAGGCAAGAGGTGTGGAAATTTATTGGAGAAAATTGACAAAGGAACCAAGGTATTAGAGCGAATAATTAGAGAGGGAAAGGTAATAGAATGAGAAGAGGCCAATAAATTATTTGAACTGCAGGTTAGTGTGTGCCTTCCCTATCAAAGATTGATATCAGAGTATAGGCAAACAAATAGGGGGGTCCTGAACGAAATACCACCACTGGTAGAGTTTTTAGTAGAATCTAGAACAGAAGCTGCTGTTAAAAAAAAGAATAATTATTAGAGCATATGAAATATTGCACGGTAACTATAAGAATCAATCAGAGGGGGTTAGAAAGAATGGGGAAGAGAGATTGGAGAAGTAATTCACAATGAAACACTTGGGGGGATATACGTTTGTCTCCCAAATTTGCAACAAAGTCTAGAAGATTTTGGATTTTTGCGTGGAAATGTTTGCATAGATATTTTTATACCCCAAATAGACTCCAGAGAAATTTTCCTCCGGTAGACAGCAAATGTTGGAGGTGTGACTGGGAAGAAAGAGGCAACTGGAAACATATTTCTGGGAGTGTAATGAGTTGGCAGACTTTAGCTATTCCCTGAAAGCAACTCTATCGGAGATAATGGATGAGCAAATTGGTGTAACTAGGAAAATGATTTTTCTAAGCTATGATGCAGAGTAGGAATTGCCTAGATATAGTAAGGCCTTGTTGAGTCTAATTATAGTGGCTGCCAAAAAAGCAATTACTAGAAAATGTAAATCAAAGTCTAAACCACCTGTACTAGATGTAGTGAATATAGTAACATAGATAAATCAACTGGAATTAGGATCTTTAAAAAAGAGTAGGAGCAAATTACACAGGAAAAAATGGGAATTGTGGAAACAGTGCATACAGGGGGAAGAATTAGGTTTAAAAGAGGCATGATTTGAATGAGCTATGTAATGTTTGACTGACAGTGATTAGATAAATTATAAGTGATGTAAAATGCTTGCAACTAAGACCATGTCAGTATGGTTTGTTTTCATTTATTTAAATGTATGATTGCCTATGTCATAAATTATAATTTAATAAAGATGTTTCTTGTTAAAAAAACTACTGCATTGCAGTTCTAATAATCACTCAGTGAAGCACATGTCCCTACCTTCTGGAAAAAATGCCACATTCTTCCCCTCCACAAAGGAGGGCATTCATCTGAACTCTCCAGCTACAAGCCCTTTGCTATCCTTTCCCCTCTATCAGAAATGCTCAAAAAATGCATCCAGTCGCAACTCTTATATTACCCCACAGAAAATAATGCCCTGTCTTTGTCTCAGCATGGCTTCTATCCCCACCACAGTACATCTACAGCTTTACTTAGTTTCACCAGTACAGTAAACATAAATAGTAATGACTGAAACCTAGTGTCTGCCTTATTCATTTATCCAAGGTCTTTAACACAGTCCCTCACTCTATTCTAGTACACAAACTTTGTAACCTAGGACTCAACACCACTGCTGTATCATGGTTCTGTACCCACCTCCAAAATAGAGCTCAAGCTGTCCAGTGGCACACAGACATCTCATCCTTCCTCCCTGTCCCAGTTGGTGTACCACAAGGGTTAATCTTGGAAACCATTCTTTTTAAATCTGTATCAATGACCTGCATAAAACCTGTAAAACTGCATCCCTAGTATACTATGCAGATGCTTTCACAGTTAATCTGTATTGCAAAAAAAAATAAACTAGAACTTACCCAGGAGTCCTCCTCCTCTGTAGAAACCTGGCTGACATCTGTCTAGCTATTCCTTAACCCAAGTGACTCTAAACTAATCCTATTTACTCCCAAACAGCTTACAATCAACAAAACCTCATTCTCAGTTACCCCAATCAACAAAACAGAAATCAAACTTGTCACACACTGAAGTACTTGGCATCTGTGTAGATAAGAATCTAAAATTTGCCATACATATCCTTACACTATACCTAAAACTACATTCTCTGTAGAGAGCCAAACTTTCCACTGTAAGAAAACACGTTGCCTCTTCTCTTGCCTACTCTAATGTATTCTGCTGCTATCATTAACATTCAGTTGACCTTGCTAAACACACTTGAGCAATGTTACTGTAAAGTAGTACGATTCACTGGCAGCCTTCCAAGTAGAACCCACAACTGTCCCACCCTAAGGGAATTACAGTGGCTGGAATTCCCACATTCTCTAGCCTACTCACAACTTCCACAAATCCATAACATTGTGTATAAACCTAACAACTGTCCATCCATTTCCAACCTTATATAAATATGTAACCCTTTCAGGCCACTATGTTTATCGGACAAATATCTATTACGTTTATTCAAACCAAACCATTCTGCTAGCAAATCACTACTGTGCTACTACCTCACTAAATTTTGAAACACCATCCAACTAGTACTTTGACAAGAACACTCCCTAAAATCATGTAAAACTCAACTGAAGTCCTTCCTACTCTGTTGCCAGCTCTGTACATGTGATGTTCCTGGATAATCTCCAAACCCTTACTGTCACCACTTATATGTTACTGGCCATAATACAGCTACTACTTCACAGTCTGTCTGAATATCATCTACCCCTTTCCACTACTATCGGCCTCCCTTTATTCTTTAGCTCATCAGTACTCTTTCATAATTTTTAACTGTCTTCATCCTATAATTACTTCACTGTCTACTCATTATGTATTTTCCACTGATTCAATTTGAAAGTAACTAGACACTTTTAATTTTCTCTGGCTTACTTCAACTTTCTTTTTCTTTTCCTTCTCTGCTTCAACCTTTGCTCAGGCTTTAGCCTTTTTTTCCTTCTCCCCTTCTACTTCCGCCTCTGTTCTGCTGCATGGAAATGGGTGAGTTGATTTACCTATTCAAGCTACACCTTTTCCTAGCTAGTCTGGGGATCCACGCGTATATGTCCATCTACATATCCGTAATGTGTTGGACCTGTGACCTTGGGAAGGTAAAGCTTTGGTACCCCAGCCAGATGTTCTCGTTTGACGTGAAACCATTTTGGCGCTACTTTCAAGAAGATGTAAGCATCTTTCATAACATTTACCAAGCAAGGATGTTAGACTGATTTGCCCATAGTTACATTTTAGGTAATGACTGTCACTCTTATGAATTGGTACAGTATGAGTTTGACCTCCCTGAGTCGGGGACAATCCCCTGCTGCAGATTATAGTTAAATAAGGATGTTAAAATTGCAGCAAAATCTGTACCTAAATTATGAATAAATGTTCTAGGGATGCCATCTGGCACACACTATTAGCTGCTTGCATTAACAATCTTTAATGATGATGCCACCACGTGTTTAGTTATTAGTGGACATTCTGAATAGCTACTGTAGTCCATTATAACACTATAGTCAGTATTATAAGATGAAGCAACTCTGAGAATTAAGAATTAAATAAGGTGTCTGCTACTTGTAGGTTATTCATAACAGCCTTTATCATTTGATTGCATCACCTGGTGTACCTGCGTTTGACACTGCATGCATAGTTTTAGAACTGCTTACGTGACATCTTTAATTTTACTTCATAATTTGACTTGTCAGATTTAATAGGAAGCTTCACCTTTCTGCATATTATGTTGTAAGATTTAGAACTCTTAGTTCTACAACTTTTATATATTTATATTTCCTTGTACACTTCACTAGTTCATCTAGCCTGGAATTCTGGTGTGATGTGGAAACAACATTGACATACACCTTCTTAGATGTCTTGCATATGTCCAATAGTCTAACACAAGTAGATTCTAATTTCTCCCAAACATGTAATACACTAGCTGTACATACTTCTTCCCAGCATTTTCCATGTAAGCTGTTAATCTGGTCTAAAAGATTTATTTTCAAAAAGCTGTATCTAGTCATTGGTATACTACAGGCTGGTATTACACATACAGAGAGGTGCTCCAGTTCATGTGAGGCAGAGCACCTCACTGAATCTCTTCAAGAAGAATCTCAATAGGTGGATGGGGGATCGTAGGTTTGTCCCAGGGATTGCTCCCGTGTCACTATTAGACAGAGGCACAGTAAACTAAAGGGAAATCTTCCCATTCTGCATTGTATGGAGATCTCCGTTGAAACGTTCGAACTTTAAAAGTTTGGTCATATGGTGTTGACCATATGGCGTTCGAACTTTTAAAAGTTTGATAACATAATGTAGACCCATTAACAGTCATCTAGTAAAACTGTGTTTTGGTTATCAAGTTTTTCAGCTGGGGCTTACCAAAACTGAGATTGCATAGCAATATTACTTCATGGTTTTCTGTAACAGGCAGAGAGTTTTGCAGACTTAAAGTTTATCAGGTTATCAATTACAATGTTAAGAATTTCCATATCTCTGTTGACATACAGTAATTTGGCAGAAAGGAAGTGATGTATTAAAAAATTTCTACTAAAACACATTTATGATATCCCTTGTTGCTTATATCTTCACATTGTCAAGCTTCTGTGATGAACAGAACTTTATATCAATTCAAATAAGCAATCAAACATAACTTACCAGCTTTTTGTGTCAAACTTCAGGCCTTTGTATAACAAATGGTTACTGTAATATTAGTTCTGCTGCACTGGGTGTTGACTGATGCATGGGTCTAAAATGTTTTAAAAATTTCATGCAAGGTCCTGATTGTATTCCCCAGTATGGCTCAGAATGAATCTGTATTTTGTAAAAATGAATGGTTTTCCATAAAGCATCCAGTTTCTTTGCAATTACTAAATTATTCATTCAAAACGTGTTCAGGTATCTGTAAAAAGAATTGCCTTTGAGAACTGATGACCTTTTATCCTAAATAAAGGAAAAATTTCACAAAAGCAAAGGTTGGTTGCGTTATTTTGCAGCCACTCGCCTGTGGTTCAGTTAGGTTAATAGAGTACCATATTTACAGCTAAATTTGTATGAATTTATAGCCAAGGTGAAACTTGTTGATAAGTCTATTTATATTTTATTATTTTTTAAATATACGTTATGCTTAAACATTTTTGGCCAGCCATTGAGTATAAGCGTACTGCTGTCCTAAATAAATATATATATATTTATTTTATTTATTTATTGACATTTGTTAACCAGGTTGGTCCAGCTGGGTTTTTGGCCCATTTTCATTGGAGACCAGAGGAGAAAAGCTCCAATACACATATATATATATACAGACATAAAAAGGTAACAATTTCAATTGACATATGATGTGATATGAAAAAAAAAGAAGCAAAAAAAATAATAATACAAGAACACTACAGATACAGGTGAAAAACAATGCAAACTATTTACAATTATGTAAACTATATGTTTACAGATTAGAGGTTTGTACATATTTACATACAGATTAATTGATAAAATGAGAAGAGTATAGTTCAGTTTGTAACCCTTAGTTAAGTGATTACATTTTTGAGGTGATGGAGGAACGTGAGGAGGGGGTAGCCCTTGGAGGGAGAGATGAGGTTAGGTTGGTGATGAGTTTGTATCTAGCTTAAGATCAAATCCATGTGGTTTAGATTTTACTTATGTAGTTGATACCAATTCTATCCAATTTCTGGATGTGCAATTTTATGTTGGTTTGGATGGTAGGATTGAACACAAGCCTTTTCATAAAATTACAGCAGTAAATAATTTTTTACATGCTACTAGCATGCATAGTGACCATTTAATCAATTCTTTACCTTTGGGAGAATTTAAAAGAATAGCTGGAAACGCATCTGAAGTTATTAACATTCAAAGAGAATTTGATATTATTTGTCAGAAATTAATGGATAGAGGTTATCCATGGGATAATATTCGATTACAAAGAACTAGTGTAGAAAGGACATTAAATTTGAAGGATCATGGATGTGGTGATAAGAACAAAAAGAAGAGAGTAAATAAATTATTACATAACAACAAAATTAAATTTATGGAAATGGACAAAATATTTTTTGTGAATAAATTGTCTTCTTTTTCTCCAATTTTAAAAAGAATTGTGTTAAATATGTGGCCCATTATCACTAGTGATGATTTTCTGAAAAAATATAATTCCTAATATAATTTTTTCTTACAGTAGATGTAAAAATTTGAAAGAACTGGTTAGAAGTAAGGGTAAAAAAGAAAAAGAAAGTAATGCAGGTGTTTTTGCATGTAAAAAATGTAAGGTTTGTGAGAGAATTATTAATTTGGATGGTCATAGAATCAACGGGGTTTTATATCAAGCACTGGATCACTTTGATTGCAATTCATCTGGGGTTATATACATTATAGGATGTAATTGAGAGGAGAAAAAATGGTACATAGGACAGACCAAGCGTAGGGTAAAACAAAGAATTATGGAGCACTTAGGAGACTTTAGGAATGGCAGACTTGATAGTCCTGTTGCCAGTCATTTTCATCAATTTCATAGTGGGGAATGTACTGGTTTTAGATTTAGTATTTTGGCGAAACCATATGGGCAAGGGGAAGCTAATTTTCAATGTAAATTATTGAGTATGGAATCTAAATTCATTATTAATTATAGGACCTTGTCTCCAAATGGAATGAATTTGGAAATTTAATTATTGAATTTGAATTTCAGTAAAGAAAAGTAAAAATCCAGAAAATGGGTCTATATTGTCAAACTTTTAAAAGTTAACTTTTAAAAGTTCAGGAAAGGAAATCTTCCCATTCCGCATTGTCAGACTTTAAAAGTTTGGTCATATGGTGTTGACCATATGGCGTTCGAACTTTTAAAAGTTTGATAACATAATGTAGACCCATTAACAGTCATCTAGTAAAACTGTGTTTTGTTTCAGCTGGGGCTTACCAAAACTGAGATTGCATAGCAATATTACTTCATGGTTTTCTGTAACAGGCAGAGAGATGTTCTTCATCTCACATTGCTGCAGTCATAACCTGTAAGTGTTAGGCTGGCGAGATCTGATGTCTTCTGAGTTTCAGATTTTGTCTTTTCTTGCCTCAGTTATATCCGGATGTCAGAAAAAGTGAATAATTGTAGGATTACCACTCTCTTTGTATTCCTTGTTTGGGGGAAATCATTGAAATCCAAACAGGATTAGTAGAAACCACGGTGGAGTCTGTGGATCCGGCCGAGGTTTCAGTTGAGTCTCAGGGGGAACCTTTAGTTTTGCAGGATGTGGCCTCTCAGGAGTCGGGTCAGGCTGAGGGGGCCTCTCAGGTTGCCGTGCTCCCTTCTTTGCATAAGGTGGTTAGGCCTTCTCCCTCTGTCTCTAAGGTTCCTTCAAAGGCCAGGCCTGGTTTGTCTTCCTCTGGTGTCAGTCCTAGTTTGCAGGTTCTGTGCCTAAAAAACACATGCTAAAAATGGCAGAAGATTTAATTACCTTGATTAGAGGTTCTATGCCCCCTCCAGATAAGAGGCCTAGGGTGGAGCCAGAGGTGGAAGGATTGGAACATTCTTCAGATTATTCAGAGTCTTCGGCTGAAGACATTCAGGATTTTCCTATTCTGATTCTGGCCCTTTGCTTCTCCTCCAGAGGATTTTTCCTTTTCAGAAACCCTGCACTCTATGAGGGAGCATTTTAAATGGGAAGGTCAGGATTTCTCAGATTGAATTCTTGTTTTTACCACAACATAGGCCCTTGGCTATACCTCCGGTTTTGGATGTTGTACAAGATGTTTTCTCTGAGGCGTCCCTTAATCCAGACTCTTTGCCTCCTGTCCCAGTTAAGCCAGACAGGTATTACAGGGTGCCAGAGGCTCATAAATATTTGTATAAGAGCCCTAGGGCTGACCCAGAAACTATTAGCCAGGGACCTAAGGGTGTCAGGGCTTCTGTTGTAAAGAATCCAGTTCCCATGGATAAGGACTCTAGAGCTCTGGATAGGTGGGGTAAAAAAGTGTATACCTCTTCCACTCTTGCAATGAGGGCTTTAAATTGCCATTTTCATATGCTGAAGTACCAGAATTTTCTTCTTAGTCAATTGAAATCTAAGGTGGATGCTTTAGCAGAAATTACAGGATTTAGTTCATGCCTCTGAACAGGTGGGTAAGCATTATTTGCAGTGTGGTTTTGATGCTTTGCAGGCCTCTTCCAGGGTGGCTGCCACTGATCAGAACTTGTCAGAGCACCTTCAGTCTGAAGTTTTGTTTGGTTCTCCTGTGGAGGCAGTCTTGAAGAAAATGGAGGACAAAGCTAAGTCTATGCAGACTGTTAAAGATTTCTTACAGGTGCAGACCCTTCTTCTGATTTACAGTCTATCATGCACAGGGTTCGTTCCCCTGCACAGTCTACTGGTGAGGGCAGGGCCAGTCCTTTCATAAACAGACCCAATGACCTGCAACCCGATCCTTCCTGTCTGGCAGCTCCTCTGGGAGGAAAGTTGGCACTTTTCAGGCAAAATTGGCTTTTAATCACCCAGGACAAATGGGTGTTGAATATTATAAATCGAGGCTACAAGTTTTATTTCCACACATTGCCCCCTTTCAAAGGCATGCCAGACGTTCCTCATCAGCAAAGGGCAGAGGCTCACAAACAGATTTCTTTACTTCTTCAAATGGGAGCTATACAGCAGGTTCCTCCATCAGAGGTGGGCCTAGGATTTTATTCTCGCCTGTTTCTGGTACCAAAGAAAGGAGACACTTGGAGGCCAATTCTAGATTTGTCTATTCTCAACACATACCTGGATATTCCAAAATTCAAAATGTTGACTCTGCAACAACTTCTGCCTATGTTAGGCAAAGATCACTGGATGGTAACTCTGGATCTCATGGAGGCTTATTTTCATATTCCTATCAGGCCAAGCTGCAGGAGATTCCTGCGTTTTCAGACTGGGACTTTACATTATCAGTTCTCTGCATTGCCCTTTGGCTTATCTACTGCACCCAGGGTATTCACAAAGGTTCTGGCTCCGGTGATAGCCTTCCTGAGGCTAAGAGGAATACAAATTTATCCTTATTTGATCGATTGCCTGATTCTTGCTCAAGACAAAGACGAGCTACTTCACCATCTTCAGTATGTCATGGCAGTGTTAAGGTGCTTAGGGTATTCTGTGAACGAAATAAAGTCCAGTCTAGTACCCTCTCAGGACATGTGCTTTCTGGGTGTGAGACTGAATACAGCCTCTCAGATGGCGTTTTTGACCCCGGACAAGCAAATAAATCTTACCCTTTACTTCCAACAATTGTCTCTCCTGTCCAGGCTGACTGCAAGGACAGTCCTTCAAGCCTTGGGGTTCATGGCATCTTGTATTCTGGTGCATGCCAAACTGCATATGAGGAAGTTACAATGGTATCTCAAGAGTGTATGGACTCAACACTGCCACGATTTGGACACTGTCATTCAGATAATACCTTGCATTCAAAAGGAATTTTTGTGGTGGGCTCAGGAATGTCACCTAAACAAGGGACTCTCTGTGACCGACCAGCAGATCTTAACGACAGATGCCTCGGACAAGGCTTGGGAGCACACCTCAATGGAAAATGGGTTCAAGACACGTGGCCTGCCAGACTTCAACATTTGCATATCAACATGAAGGAGATGTTAGCAGTCCAATTTGCATTGATGGCCTTCAAGGATCTACTTCACCCAGGACAAGTGTTGATTCAAACGGACAACACAACTGTCATGTGGTACATCAACAAGCAAGGGGAACCCATTCCACTATGCAGGCAAGCTATGATTTTGTGGGAGACTGCTCTGTTTGCACCTCACTCTTCAGGCAAGGTTTCTGCCAGGAGCACAGAACTCCTTAGCGGATGTTTTGAGCAGACAGATGGTGGATGAAACTGGATCCTCATGTATTTTAGACAGTTGACAGTGATTTGGGGACTCCAGACATAGATCTGTTCGCTTCTCCACTAAATTTCCAGCTGTTTGCACAAAGATGTTTCATCCAAAAGCTTGGAAAGTGGATGCTCTATCATTCAGTTGGAACAATCTTCACGTCTATGCCTTTCCTCCTCTGCCTCTTCTTCCCAAGGTGCTTTTGAAGGTCAGACGGGACAAGCCCTCCATGATTCTTATAGCTCCAGATTGGCCACGTCAGCACTGGTACCCTCTACTGAGGAGTTTAGTAAGGGAGCCTCCTTGGCCTTTGCCATCAAGTCCACACCTTTTGTCCCAGGCAGGCAATCATTTCCTCAATGTCAGGATACAGTCCCTGCATCTGACAGCCTGGCATATTCTGTTCTAGACCCTGGAGGATCGCAGCTTCCTCAACAAGTTTTGAATGTTATTTTGGAGGCCAGACGGCCTAGTACAAGGAAGGTTTATGCTGATAAATGGAGGAGATTTTTTCTTTGGAGCAAAGCAAAGTGCTTTGATGTTTCAGTACCTAATTTGAGTGTTTCACTTCAGTATCTTACAGAATTACTAGACAAAGGTTTGTCTTTCTCCTCTGTAAAAGTTCATGCTGCAGCCATTTCTGCTCACTATGACTGTGACCCACCTTTATTCTCTCATCCTTTGTTCAAGCAATTTCTTAGAGGGGCAAAGAACATAAGACCCCCGTGAGCTCCTACTCCTTCCTGGGATCTCAATTTTGTGTTGGAGAAACTCACTTTATCTCCTTTTGAACCTGCAGCTACAGCTGAGTTGAAGTTTTTGTCTTGGAAGACAGCGTTTTTGTTGGCCATTACGTCTGCTAGAAGGGTGTCTGAATTACAGGCTCTAATGGCAGTTTTACCCTTCCTAATATTTCATAAGGACAGGGTCTCTTTGCGTACTAATCCTACTTTCATGCCTAAAGTGGTCTCAAATGTGGCCTTGAACCAGTCTATTCATTTGCCTACTTTTTATGCTGATCCCCAAAATAAAGGGGAAAAGATTTTGCACTCTTTGGATATTCACAGGCAGTTGCATTATTATTTGAGCAGAACTAAAGGGTTCAGACAGTCTCAACAGTTGTTTGTTTCTTTTGCTTTGGGTTCTCAGGGGAAACCTGTTTCTAAGCAAACTATTTCTAAGTGGATTGGTCATTGTATTGCTTTTTGTTATTCTCATCATGGTAAGGAGATTCCGGCTGGAATCAGACCTCATTCCACTAGGGCTACTGCCACTTCTACTGCTTTTCTGAGGGGTGTAGCTACTAAAGATATTTTGGAGGCAGCTACTTGGAGTTCAGTGCACAGTTTTTCTAAACATTATCATCTCCCTCTTTATTCTAAATCTAGGGCTGGGTTTGCCACTGCAGTTTTGCAGGGCATGTTAGCAGCTCCCAATGCTTTATGATTTGGCCAACCTCCCTTTACCTTTGCTTTGGGATTCTACCCACAGGTTATGACTGCAGCAATGTGAGATGAAGAACATAGTACAGTTTTGTACCTACCATAAATGTAGATGTTCAAGATCCACATTGCTGCCTCCCTCCCCACTGTAGTTTGGGGTGGTTGTGTGGTTTGGGTTGTAGATATGGTTTGTACATGGGTGGTTGGATATTTTCCTGTTTTGGCTATGGCCTTTCGGCCTTCTGACATCTGGGGCAAGAAAGACTGAGGATATGGCGTCAGTCATGCGCTTTAGTACCGATCTAAGAGACCATGAGCCAGCCTAACACTTTGGTCGGACTACCCACAGGTTATGACTGCAGCAATGTGGATCTTCGAACATCTACATTTATGGTAGGTACAAAACTGTACTTTTTGCAGACTGAAAGTTTATCAGGTTATCAATTACAATATTAAGAATTTCCATATCTCTGTTAACATATAGTAATTTGGCAGAAAGGAAGTGGTGTATTAAAAAATTTCTACTAAAACACATTTATGATATCCCTTGTTGCTTATATCTTCACATTGTCAAGCTTCTGTGATGAACAGAACTTTATATCAATTCAAATAAGCAATCAAACATAACTTACCAGCAACTTCAGGCCTTTGTATAACAAATGGTTACTGTAATATTAGTTCTGCTGCACTGGGTGTTGACTGATGCATGGGTCTAAAATGTTTTAAAAATTTCATGCAAGGCCCTGATTGTTTTCCCCAGTATGGCTCAGAATGAATCTGTATTTCGTAAAAAATGAATGGTTTTCCATAAAGCATCCAGTTTCTTTGCAATTACTAAATTATTCATTCAAAACGTGTTCAGGTATCTGTAAAAAGAATTGCCTTTGAAAACTGATGACCTTTTATCCTAAATAAAGGAAAAATTTCACAAAAGCAAAGGTTGACTGCATTTTTTTGCAGCCACTCGCCTGTGGTTCAGTTAGGTTAATAGAGTACCATATTTACAGCTAAATTTGTATGAATTTACAGCCAAGGTGAAACTGTTGATAAGTCTATTTTTATATATATATATATATATATATTTTTTTTTTTTAAATATACGTTATGTTTAAACATTTTTGGCCAGTCATTGAGTATAAGCGTACTGGTGTCCTAAATAAATATATATATATATATATATATTTATTTTATTTATTTATTGACATTTGTTAACCGGGTTGGTCCAGCTGGGTTTTTGGCCCATTTTCATTGGAGACCAGAGGAGAAAAGCTCCAATACTCATATATATACAGACATAAAAAGGTAACAGTTTCAATTGACATATGATGTGATATGAAAAAAAATGAAGCAAAAAAAAATAATAATACAAGAACACTACAGATACAGGTGAAAAACAATGCAAACTATTTACAATTATGTAAACTATATGTTTACAGATTAGAGATTAATTGATCAAATGAGAAGAGTACAGTTCAGTTTGTAACCCTTAGTTAAGTGATCACATTTTTGAGGTGATGGAGGAAAGTGAGGAGGGGGTAGCCCTTGGAGGGAGAGATGAGGTTAGGTTGGTGCTGTGCAAAGGCAGATTCTGGTGTTGAGTAGATGGAGTTTTAGTTTCACCTTAAAGTCTGCTGGGTGAATGGTGGAGCTTATTTCATGAGGAAGTTTGTTCCAATTTTGAGCTATTGAGTATTTATATAAGAGTGTGCCTACTGCTTTTTTTGGCTAGTAGGTGTTGAGAAGTTGCTGATTAGAGGTACGGAGAGTGCGAGAAGGTGTGTAGATGGAAATGAGGGAAGAAAGGGCTGGGAAGATGAAGGTTTGTAGAGAATGAAATGTAGCATTTGTAGTTGTGAAACAAAGTGTGGGGGAATTCTAGCCATTGTAGGGATGTGAGAGGTAGACGGTGGGATTTGTAAGGAGAGTCTGTTATGAATCTAGCTATCTTATGATAAGTTTGGAGTTTGTTTTAAAGTTGTGGCTTGGATATTGGTGAAAATGGGGGCAGCATACAGAAGGGAGGGTAGCAGGAAGGCTTGTGCAAGGGACAGCCTAGCATTTGGAGTTAGAAATTTCTTGTTACGATAGAGCAATCCAAGTTTTTGGTTAGTCTTTTTTATACAGTGGAGGAGGTGTATATTAAATTTGAGTTCATCATCTATGACGACTCCTAAAAGTTTAGTAGGAGCATCAGGTTTAATAATTGTGTTATTTGAGGAGGTGATATAGAAGGAAGATTTGTGGTGAGTATGTGACCAGGGGAGGAATAGTAGGAGTTTGTTTTTTGGGGGGGTTAAGGATGAGTGGGTTTTTAGAGAGTCACTGTTCAGTATATGATAAAGTATGTTGAGAAAGAGAGTATAGAGCTCAGAGATGATGTCAGAGATGGAGATGAGGCTAGAATAATCTGCATATTGGATGGGGATGATTGTTTGCATGATGTGTGTAGGTCATTAATGAAGATGTTAGGACCTAGGATGGAACCTTGGGGTACTCCTGTTGTAACAGATAGGAATGGAGAAGTGGAGGAGAGCCATTTGACAGACTGCTGCCTGGAGGATAAGTAACTGGAGAACCAGGAAAGGGGTAGAAGCAGATAGATTGAGACTAGAAAGTTTAGATAACAGCAGAGGATGGGAGGCAGTATCAAAAGCTTTGGAAAGGTCCAGGAAGAGGCATGAGATAAGTTTATTATTATTATCTAGGGCTTCTGCAGTGGTATGGGTAAAGGATAGGAGGGTGGTACTTGTACTATGGTGGGGATGAAAACAGTGTTAGGTATAGGTGAGAATAGGATAGGATAGCTATGGGCCCTTTGTGTAGAGGAATAGTGAAAAAGGATTTCCAGTTGGTAGGTACTGTAGATTCCTGGATGGGACCTATTGATTAAGATAGACACTGGGTAAGGTATAGACTCAGCAGCTAGTTTGAGGAAAGTGGGGTAGATTATCTGTAGATGGTGAGCAGGGTTTGAGCTTAAGTAGAAGAGATCGAATATAGAGTGACTGAATAGTATCAATATTTGTTGAGCAAGGTAGCTGTATCTAGAGGGCATCCAGAAGAAATAATTATTTTAATGGTTGACCAGAATTTCTGAGGGTTGATTTTACTGTCAGGTGGAGTAGAGTTAAAGAAAGACTTTTTGTCAAAATTAATTTGTTTCTTGGTAAGGTTCCTGAGATGTCTGTACTTGTGAAATCGGGATAATTCTTTAGTTTTGGTCCAGGCTTTCCACGTTTTAGGTCTTTGAAGCATAAGGGATTTGGTCTCTTTGTTGAATATTTAGTGAGTAAATGGCAGAGGTGTGTTTTGTTGAGGAGGGAAGGGCCATGGTTAGGTTGGATGTCCCCAGATTATTTCTATATAGGGAGAGTAAAGTGATATGTAGATCTAATTTATAGAACTTGTATTTAGATGCATGGGAAGGAGGAAGCATTTTGAGTCTGGTTGATGTTTGTTTGGCTATGGCCTTTCTTTTTACTAAATAAATATATATATATATATATATAAAAAATAATAATACAAGAACACTACAGATACAGGTGAAAAACAATGCAAACTATTTACAATTATGTAAACTATATGTTTACAGATTAGAGTTTTGTACATATTTACATGCAGATTAATTGATCAAATGAGAAGAGTACAGTTCAGTTTGTAACCCTTAGTTTTGGTGCTGTGCAAAGGCAGATTCTGGTGTTGAGTAGATGGAGTTTTAGTTTCACCTTAAAGTGTGCTGGGTGAATGGTGGAGCTTATTTCATGAGGAAGTTTGTTCCAATTTTGGGCTATTGAGTATTTATATAAGAGTTTGCCTACTGCTTTTTTTGGCTAGTAGGTGTTGAGAAGTTGCTGATTAGCGGTACGGAGAGTGCGAGAAGGTGTGTAGATGGAAATGAGGGAAGAAAGGGCTGGGAAGATGAAGGTTTGTAGAGAATGAAATGTAGCATTTGTAGTTGTGAAACAAAGTGTGGGGGAATTCTAGCCATTGTAGAGATGTGAGAGGTAGACGGTGGGATTTGTAAGGAGAGTTTGTTATGAATCTAGCTGTCTTATGATAAGTTTGGAATTTGTTTAAAGTTGTGGCTTGGATATTGGTGAAAATGGGGGCAGCATACAGAAGGGAGGGTAGCAGGAAGGCTTGTGCAAGGGAGAGCCTAGCATTTGGAGTTAGAAATTTCTTGTTACGATAGAGCAATCCAAGTTTTTGGTTAGTCTTTTTTATACAGTGGAGGAGGTGTATATTAAATTTGAGTTCATCATCTATGATGACTCCTAAAAGTTTAGTAGGAGCATCAGGTTTAATAATTGTGTTATTTGAGGAGGTGATATAGAAGGAAGATTTGTGGTGAGTATGTGACCAGGGGAGGAATAGTAGGAGTTTGTTTTTTGGGGGGGGTTAAGGATGAGTGGGTTTTTAGAGAGCCACTGTTCAGTATATGAGAAAGTATGTTGAGAAAGAGAGTATAGAGCTCAGAGATGATGTCAGAGATGGAGATGAGGCTAGAATAATCTGCGTATTGGATGGGGATGATTGTTTGCATGATGTGTGTAGGTCATTAGTGAAGATGTTAAAGAGGAGAGGACCTAGGATGGAGCCTTGGGGTACTCCTGTTGTAACAGTTAGGAATGGAGAAGTGGAGGAGAGCCATTTGACAGACTGCTGCCTGGAGGATAAGTAACTGGAGAACCAGGAAAGGGGTAGAAGCAGATAGATTGAGACTAGAAAGTTTAGATAACAGCAGAGGATGGGAGGCAGTATCAAAAGCTTTGGAAAGGTCCAGGAAGAGGCATGAGATAAGTTTATTATTATTATCTAGGGCTTCTGCAGTGGTATGGGTAAAGGATAGGAGGGTGGTACTTGTACTATGGTGGGGATGAAAACAGTGTTAGGTATAGGTGAGAATATTTTGTTGGAGTAGGTATTTTAGCAGTTGAGTGGATACGTTTTTCAAGTATTTTGGAGAGGGGGATAGGATAGCTATGGGACGGTAATTGGATGGGTCAGTGGAGTTATCCCCTTTGTGTAGAGGAATAGTGAAAAAGGATTTCCAGAGGGTAGGTACTGTAGATTCCTGAATGGGACCTATTGATTAAGATAGACACTGGGTAAGCTATAGACTCAGCAGCTAGTTTGAGGAAAGTGGGGGGTAGATTATCTGTAGATGGTGAGCAGGGTTTGAGCTTAAGTAGAAGAGATCGAATATAGGAAGTGGGATCAGGCTGTAGGGAGAAGGGATTATTATTGGGTGATTAGGAGGTGATGTGTTGAGGAGTAGCATTGCCCGTAGTGGGTAAGAGTGACTGAATAGTATCAATAAAGTATTTGTTGAGCAAGGTAGCTGTATCTAGAGGGGATGTGTCGGGGTAGGGGGAGGGGTTTGAGGGGCATCCAGAAGAAATAATTATTTTAATGGTTGACCAGAATTTCTGAGTGTTGATTTTACTGTCAGGTGGAGTAGAGTTAAAGAAAGACTTTTTGTCAAAATTAATTTGTTTCTTGGTAAGGTTCCTGAGATGTCTGTACTTGTGAAATCGGGATAATTCTTTAGTTTTGGTCCAGGCTTTCCACCTTTTAGGTCTTTGAAGCATAAGGGACTTAGTCTCTTTGAAAAGACAAGGAGCATAGTTAACTTTTATTCTCACCTTTCTAGAGGGAGTGAGGGAGTTGAGGGTATTTACGAAGATACTGTTGAAACTATTTACTGCGTCTTTTAAGGGGATTTGTTTCAGGGAAGTCCAGTCAGTGGAAGAGAGAATTGTGTTGAATTCAGTTGAGTCAAAATTAGAGAGTTTGCGGCAGTATCTATAGTGGTTAGATTTGGGAGGTTGAGAGCTGTATCTAAGGACAAGTGTGTAGGTGTGGTCACTTAGTTGATCTGGTAGAGTAGTGGGGTTGTGATATAGCTTAGGGGTGTTGGTGAGTATCCAGTCAATTGCAGAGCTAGAAGAGGTGTTATGGATTCGGGTGGGAGACGTTATTAGTTGAAGGTAGCCATGGAGATTAATACTGTTTTGTGGAGAGTCAATTATAAGTTTTATCCAGTCTAGGTTGACATCTCCTAAGATAAACGTTTCATAGGGTATATTGTGAGTGAACCAGGAAAGGATTTTCTGAAGGATTGGTAAGTTGTTTCCAGGAGGGATGTAGATGGAGGCAACAGCTAATTTTTTTGTGTGAATTGAGGTGATAGCGATGAGTTCAGCTGGTTGAAAGTCAGGGATGGGGACAGTAAAAGGTATGAGGTTGAGACTATCACTGTATAGGATGGCTACACCACCCCCTTTTTGTGCAGTCTATCCACACGGTAGATGTTATATCCTGGTGGGAGGATTTCATTGTTAGAGATGTGTGGCTTAAGCAGAGAATGTGAGGGGTTGTATGGTCTATCCAGGCGTGGAACTCAGTAATTTTGTTTGTTAGGCTTTGAATATTTAGTGAGTAAATGGCAAGATGTTTAGATGTGGGTGATGTATGAATGTTAGACTGATGGTGAACAGAGGCAGAAGGAGTAGAGGGGGACTAAAAGGATAAGGGAGAGGTGTGTTTTGTTGAGGAGGGGGAAGGGCCATGGTTAGGTTGGATGTCCCCAGATAAAAGTAAGTTATTTCTATATAGGGAGAGTAAAGTGATATGTAGATCTAATTTATAGAACTTGTATTTAGATGCATGGGAAGGAGGAAGCATTTTGACTCTGGTTGATGTTTGGAGACGTGTAGGGAAGGTTAAATAGGGCTGGGGAGATAGAAAAGAAAGAAGGTGAGGGTAGTGTGTCAAGGCTGAAGGAGGTGGAAGAGTATGGCAGTGGAGAAGGAAGGTGGATGTGGTATGACGTTATGTTAGCTAGAAGAAAGAGAAAAGAGGTGGTGATGATTAGGTAGTGCATTATAAATCTGACTAAGGGGGAAGGAGGATGGCTTTTAGGAAAGGGAAAGTGAGTGTATAGAGATTGTAATAGGAGACTTAGAGCATGAATGGAGGAAAGGGAGGGGATAGGAATTGAGACAGTTGCAGGTAAGACAGGAAGTTACTTGTTAGTGGGTGGTGTGGGATGAAAGAGAGGGAATGGATGGTATAAAGGAAATTGTAATGGGGTGGGTGGGAATGGGAGTAGCGCAGGGGAGCAAAGTGAGCCCGAGCTTAGCGGGGCTAATACCCCGGTTGTAAAATAGCCCAGGAAACAATCAGCAAGGAGGAGAGAAAAAAAGAAAAGAACTAGTTAGAGAGTGAAAAGATAGAAGGGAAGCAAAGAAAGGAGACAGACACAAGGATTAAGTACAGATGGCACTTTCAGGAGAATGCTAGCCTCCGTTGCACTGGTAGGATTGTATTAGAGGAAAATAGGAGTTCCCCAAGGATCCATCCTTGGACCCCTACTCATCTCTGTTTTCACCAATAATCTTGCCTCTGCCACCAAACAAGGCACACTCATACAATACGCAGATGACTCAGCCATCATCTGCTCAGCCCAGTCCCTACCCAAACTGCAAAAAGTCACACAGGAAGCCTTTTCCTCTGTTGAAACTTGGTTATCCGATGCCCAATTAATACTCAACCCAAACAAAATTAAACTACTCATCTTCCAACCCACCAAACATATTCAAAACAACTCTCACTTTAACATCACAGCAAACGACAACACCACTATATTACCCAACTGAGCACACCAAATTGCTAGGAGTGGAAATAGACAATAAACTAAAATTTGACATTCACATATCCATGACCATAAAAAAAGTCCACAAAAAAACTAGGGAGCGTTATACAGAAATAAGCAACTTCTCACCAAAACAGCAAAGATTTCAATAGCAAATTCCCACCTTATCTCCACCCTACTTTATGCCTCTCCAATATATATACCAACCTAAGGCAATGCGATCTAAACAAGCTAGTGACCTGTTACAACAAAATTGCCAAATTCGCCACAGGGGCATCCTACCATACTCACCACGGTCTCTCACTTGCTGAACTGGGCTGGCTTGAACTCCCTCACTTCCTTCAATGGTATCAACTCTCACACGCCCACAAACTAGTAAACCATCCACTAAATGTCCCATCCCTCCAGAATATACTCCAACCCTATCGCACCACCAGACCACTAAGATCCAGCAACAAAAATTACTTGCAGATCGCTAAAGCCAATAACTCTGCTGGTGAAGCACTATTCTCTTGCGCCATAGCCAAATTATGGAACTCCCTCCCACCCACAATTACCTCCGTATCATCATGCACCCACTTCAAAACTTTACTGAAAGCACACCTAAAAACATGCTGGCTATGCCCTTGCAACTCCCACTCTAATATCACCCACCCCATCCAACCACTACCTTTTTTTCCACCCCACTAACTACCTTGATTATAGCAAGCTCAGATGCTCATAAGCCTAGTACTTATTATACAGCAGGAACTTCTTATTGTAACATTTGTTAATGTCTGTTATGTACTTTGCAGATAAAGATTCTAGTTGTCTACTGATGTACTATGCTATGTTCTTCATCTGTAAATATGTTTGTAATTAATTGCTATGTTAATCAAATTGTTAATCGCTATGTAATCCAGTGTAACTACTGTCTGTTTATTTTAACTATGGAGCTTTTCTCCCCAGGCCTCCGCTGAAAATGGACCTACGTCCAGTCGGACACTCCCGGTCGACAAATGTAAATAAATAAATAACCTGTGTTGGAGAGTTGAAGTTAGCAGGTGTGTGGGGCTTGAAAGAGAAGAGAGGTGTTTACAAGCAGCAAGAGTAGAGCAAAGACCATGAGTAGAGGGCAGGAGAGTGGAGAGTAGCAAGAGAAAGCAACAGACTATAGATCAGGGCAGGACTGCATGCAAGGTAAAGTGAGAGAGACAGCAGGAGATGTAGTCAAGAGTGAGATATGGGGAACTAAAGTGGGTATAGAAAATTGAGAGGAGTGGGGGTAGTCAAGGAGGAGAACGATTGGGGTTGCTGGCATCCTCTCATGCAGTACACGTGTAGAAAACACTGATTTTGTTGTAACACTATTTTGGAGACTAATAAGATGCTGTAGCTAAGAAGGGCTACTATATCGGGTACTAGTTAGGCACTAGGACACATACTTTATTGGGATTCTGTTATCTTATTTGGTAGCTGCAGGGCAGTTGGTCGTAATTAACAGGGTTTCTGTTGGGTCCACACCACAGAGTTGATTTTGTGACCAGGTTAATGTCTACTAGGGCTATAAAGACAAGAGGAGGGGAATCAGTTGTGAACAGTATTCAGGCAAAAGTGTGAGGAAAAAAAAAACAGGGGTAAGAGAGATATCAACTAGGTTAAAAATACAGCAACAGAGAACAGTTAAATATACACAGTTTCACTATAAGAGTGCTCTATATGCATTCATACTAGGAATACAGCAGTATCTGTAGTTAATTTCAAAATAGTGCAAGCACAATAGATAGCAGCACATCACAATACAGAGAAATACATTCAAAAGTAAGTCAACAGGGCTAGTTATTTTTCCCAAAGGAGAAACATTTAAAAAGCAGACTAGAGTGTTTGTATCTTAGCAAGGTGCTACAACTTAGCGGTTACAGAAATAGTTATTCTTCCTAAAAGAAAAAATATTTAAAAAGCAGACTAGACTGTTTTTATGTTAGCAAGGTGCTACAACGTATTAACGGCTACAGAAATACAGACTATAATACAGTTGTGCACGCCGCTGGAGAAAACCTCCACAAAAAGCAGTTAACATGCAGATTAAGCTACTTTTGTGCTTGCAAGGTACAACTACACTTAGCGACTAAAGAATAAACAGGTTAAGGAACAGTTTTACAGTGTCGCAAGGTGAAAACATCCAAAAGATTGGTTAATGCAGGGAGTAAAATATAGCCAGTGGTATGCTCGTAAACATAAGGAGCTATTGCTCTTTGCAACTAATAGAAACAAGCTCTAAAGCGAACAACACTTCGCAGGAGAGAGCAAACTAGAGCTGTAGAGAGCCAACAGATTAATGTCGCAGAGAGGATGTCTCACCAGCAATGCCATAGTGCAGGGTGAAAAGTTCACAGTAGAATCACTAATCTTTCAGTAACAGACTGCACAGTTTAGACAAAACAGAGAAATTATTACTGGATTAACGTTTAACAGTGATCTAAAAGCAGTTCAACATCAAAACCTACATTACACAGACACTCGCATGAGAGTAGATGCGCAGCAGTAAGGAGGGACAAAGGCAGTTTAAAATATGGCACCCGTACTTTTAGGGCATCTATGAAAACTTTGAACCGGAAGTGAGGTATGGGAAGGGGTGAGGCAGTACAGGGCAGGACTAATACCCCGGTTGTAAAATAGCCCAGGGAACAATCAGTGAGGAGGAGAGAAAAAAAGAAAAGAACTAGCTAGAGAGTGAAAAGGTAGAAGGGAAGCAAAGAAAGAAGACAGACAGACACAAGGATTAAGTACAGATGGCACTTTCAGGAGAATGCTAGCCTCCATTGCACTGATAGGATTGTATTAGAGGAAAATAACCTGTGTTGGAGAGTTGAAGTTAGCAGGTGTGTGGGGCTTGAAAGAGAAGAGAGGTGTTTACAAGCAGCAAGAGTAGAGCAAAGACCATGAGTAGAGGGCAGGAGAGTAGAGAGTAGCAAGAGAAAGGCAACAGACTGTAGAGCAGGGCAGGACTGCAGGCAAGGTAAAGTGAGAGAGACAACAGGAGATGTAGTCAAGAGTGAGGTATGGGGAACTAAAGTGGGTACATAAAATTGAGAGGAGTGGGGGGTAATCAAGGAGGACAATGATTGGGGCTGCTGGCATCCTCATGCAGCACACGTGTAGAAAACACTGTTTTTGTTGTAACACTAGTTTGGAGATTAACAAGATGCTGTAGCTAAGAATGGCTACTATATCGGGTACTAGTTAGGCACTAGGGCACGTACTTTATTAGGATTCTGTTATCTTATTTGGTAGCTGCAGGACCGTTGGTCGTAATTAGCAGGGTTTCTGTTGGGTCCACACCACAGAGTTGCTTTTGTGGCCAGGTGATGTCACAGGGTTAATTGGGATTCTGTTATCTTATTTGGTAGCTGCAGGACCGTTGGTCGTAATTAGCAGGGTTTCTGTTGGTCCACACCACAGAGTTGCTTTTGTGGCCAGGTGATGTCACAGGGTTAATGTCCACTAGGAATTACACAGAAGCTCGCATGAGAGTAGATGTGCAGCAGCAAGGAGGGATGAAGGCAGTTTAAAATATTTGTTTTTACTATAAAAGTTTCTATAAAAATCATAAATTTACTATAAAATTTCATAAATTGTTTTTACTATAAAAATTTTTTTATATTATAATATGCAAATATTTTGCTATTTTAGGAGAATTTGAAATGTTTATATAATGTTTAGTATATGTCTTTATGCAAAAAGGGCATACATTTATGGTAAATGTTTTAGACCTACATAGGTTGAGGATATGTAAGTCATTTGGACTTGTAATATTTGTTGAATATCCCCATTTAATGTGTTTTGGGTAGAACAAAGCATGTAGCTTTTAAAAAGCTACTTGTATAGCCGCTATTGAACATATGGATATAGCATAATGACATAATTTAGCTAGCGCATTTGCGTGCAAGATAGAGTAAGTGCCAGCATATAAACAAAAAATGGATACGTACAATAAATGGGAGATCTTCACTTATTACTATGGTTCACTAAACGGATGTTGGTATTGGTGCTGGTCGGGTGATATGATCATGCATATAGTAAGTAGTTTATACCTTATTTTATTCTACTAAGGAACAAGCGTGGTGATTTATTTCATACGATCTATGACTTGAAGGGGGAGATATTCGCTCTGTTTCGAATATAATGAATTTTTATTTTTATCTTCAGCGATGTGTTGCTATTATTTTTAAAAGCACTATTTTTTAATAACATGGTTTGGACTGCAAATTTGCATGAATTGACTTAGAAAAAAATAGTGACATACTTAATTATGACAGTTTGGAGTAATATAAAAGTGAGGAGTCTGTATGACCTTAGATCTGAACATGGAATGTGTGCCCGATTGAATTAAGATTTATTTTTATGGTAAATCTTTTACTATTGTGATGCTATATATGAGAAGGCAGTTTGCCAATCTGATTGTTGTTTTGAAATTGCACGAGGCAATAATTAGTGATGCTCCTTAATTAGGGGGTGTTTATGTTGTACAATGATTTGTTGAATGTAAAGTTTGAATTTAATGAGGGGGAGGCGACATATATAAATTTGTTTGGTTTTTATGAGTTTTTGTTTGTGCATGGTGTGATGAAGCCACGATATCTGGTGAAAGCGCTCGCCTATAAATAAATGTGTTTGACTTTTATTGGATGGTAATTCGAGTCGTGCTTCAGTGTAACATTGCTGTCTTCTGCTGCTATGTGTATTACAACAGGACCTGTTTACCTGTTGGGGAGTATTTTATATTGGACTATCATTAATATATGTTTACACTGCATTGGAATCAGAGGAACTATGTTTGTTTAGTAACTTTAGTAGCCTGGTGAGTGGTACATCAGTGTATCTTACATTGGAATCTCCTATAAGTAGAATATTTGGTTGGGTGGATGCCTACCTTATGGGCTCAGCATCCATGACATGCTGGAACCCCATATGTTATGTGATGTGGTAAGCTTTGCAGACCTGGAGTGATTCTGTGGGTGCTTAATGCCCTTGTTACTTTTCAGAGGTCTTTGTGGTTTAGACAAGGTGAACTTTAGAATCTCAACATATGACAGATTATGTTGTATGTGGGCTTTAGGAAGGTATGTTTTTAGGGAAACTACTAACAGTCCTCGTATCCGTGTTGTTTGCATGTGAGATTTTGGTTTCCAGTGACATTTGATGTGTGTGTGTGTGTGTGTGTGTGTGTGTGTGTGTGTGTGTGTGTATTTGCGCTTTCCTCTCCCTTCCAGGAGGTGGTTTTCAGTTTTTCTTGGTTACTTTCCACGCAAGCTACGTTTTTTTCCTGGTGTTTTTAAGCATTGGAGGTTGCGAGGTTTCTTCATTGCGGAGTGTTCACGTGGTAGAGACAGCCACTTAACATGAAGTCCAAAAGTGGGAGTGATTCCAGTACAGCTATTTCCAAAGGGGCAACAGTGATCAATGAGCAGGCACTAAACAACGAAGGGCACCTTACACAGCTGATTAAACTTATGACTTTACAGTATCAGCAAATTCAAAACACGCTGGAGAAACTACAACCCCCAGCAGCCTCTGCGATTTTTTCACAGCCATTGGTGATGACAACTTCTGCAGTTACAGGAAGTGGAACTTCTGGTAGCCAGTGTGTTTCTGGCTCTACATTTTCAAACAGTGTTCCTTGTAGTCAAGGGTTTGAGAGAACTAACCAAGATACAAACAGGATTACGCAATTTGAACAGTGGCTTAACCACACTCTGTTTTATTCATGATGAGTGACCAACAAGACCTGTGTATGTTCAGTACCGGTTACACACTTTTGAATCCAAGATGAGCAAGATATGTAGTTTACAGATAGATAATGCGTACCTTGCTGAATGTATTGGAGTCCAAAGAATTCCTAAGGGACTTCAAATGAGTAAATTCCGAAATGGGTTAACTGTCGGTCAGCAAGAACTAGATGAACTGCTTGCCATGTTTGATGGACATGACATTGAAGTTTTGCATTTCATTATTAGAATTAATAACAAAGTCAAGGACTTGTTAGATGAAGTTAATGGTTTGAACAATGATATTTTAAACGATGCTAGATTTATTAACTTTGAGAACAAATATGATAATATATTTTGTAAAATTGAATAACAGGTGAAAGAAAAACTTCTTAGGAAACAAAAGAAGTTAAGAAGAGATGAATTAGAGTACAAGCAGAAGGAGGCATATTTGCTTCTGAAAAGTTATTTTACACCTATTTCAAATGTTAATAGTAACGTTAATCATGGTTCTGAGTTAGTTCTTGTAACTACGATATTAGACAAGGTAATGACAATGATCATACAGAGTTCTTTGATTTTAATGGAGAAATTGATGAGGTGTTCGAACAAGAATACCCCGACCTACGTAGATCGGAAAAAATACAAAATAGGAACAGAAACAGGCAAAATTTTTTAGGTCAACTACAGACCCCGAGGGGACAGACACAAAGGGGCCAGAGAAACTTTTGGAAAACAAGAAGGGCAACTGATTTTGACCAACAATTTGCAGGTTGAGCCATTGATTTCTTGTTTTAAGGGAAAGCTTTTAAGTGCACGTGGGTTTAATATTTATAATTACACCGATATTGACATTTTATTTTTCTATTTAATTGTTTCATAGAATACTGTGGTGTCTCTCTGTCTCTGCAGTTAGTTGCACGCCCTCCCTGTTCTTGTTTTGGGATTAATCTTGGTGGCTTTGGAATTGCCCGCCCCTCTTGTAAATTTGTGTTTGAACACTCCTGCTGGGTCTATCTCATTTGCTCACTCAACCTAACTGTAACTTGTCTAGTCCAGATACAGATTTGCTGTATTCAGGACTGCTTGTAAGCTTCTGAGCCCCCCAAGCCTTTCTATGTTGGAGGGAAGCCTTCTAGCTTACTAGGTAGCCTATCTATCGCAAGAGTGATTTCTGGCCCAGAAATTGTAATTTATTGGCCGTTTGGGCAGTTTTTCCATCTATTTCAACTTTCTGCTTTAAAAGCCCGCATTTGTGCTCTTTTCCCATCTTTCCTGTCACTAGTCTAGTCCAGGTACAGATTTGCTGTATCCAGGACTGTTTGTAAGCTTCTAAGCCCCCCCAAGCCTTTCTGTGTTGGAGGGAAGCATTCTAGCTTATCAGTGGGAGTGATAAGCACTAGGTAGCCTATCTACCACAAGATCCAGGTACAGATTCTTAGTTTTAGCACTTGAATTTGCTTATTCGTGCTCAGCACTTATTTAGTGCTAACAACAAGTTCTGAACAAGCTACAAATTACTACAGCACTGAACTTTCCTCTTTACCTAGAAGAAAACAGTTTTTGTACTTATCACTTGCTTAGAGAAAAACAGCTCTTATACTCACTTTCCTCACTTGTCTAGAGAAAAGTAGTTTTTTATTCAGGCATGTCCAAGGGTCAGCTCCCAGTGTTCTCTCCTGTCTATCTGATGAATCTGGGCATCTTGAGGCAATGTAGCAATTGCTTCATGTACACAGACAACCCTCTCCTCCTACCACCCAACACCACAACCTGTGAGAGATGCACTTATCTAGCCAAAGTGGAGGTAAAGTTCTCTCCAACCAAGACTGAACTTGACAGTTAAGAGGAGAAGGTAAACACTTGCACCACACCACACTCATCACATAGTCCCACTAAACATACACTACCAAAATCTACACATTGAAACACAAAAATATTCACGTAGGCGCTCAATAATAATCTGCTCAAGCAGCAGAGACCTCGAAAGCAGAAAAGCAACCCCCCCCCACACAACCCAAATGATACATAACCCACAGACTCAGTGTGCCAATAAACCACAGCCCATAAGGCAAAACAACATACCCAACACACTAGTCCTAGGTGACTCTATAGTGAGGCACACTTATGTCCCACTCACCAGGCTAAGCAAGGAGAAGGTTACTGTCCGCTGCCTGTTGGGTGCCAGGATCCGCCACATAACCCACACACTCAGGTCACTTCACAACAAGTACATATATGACTCTGTCATTGTCCCTGTTGGTGTAAACGACCCGAGACGTACCTCCCCGGACTACATGAAAAGAGACATGGAAGAGCTCTCTGATCTTGTAGCTTTGGCAGGTATGACTCTAGCCCTGGGTAGCATCCTGCCATTGCCCAGAATGATACCGCAGTACAAGGACAAAATGATTGACTTCAACAATTGGCTAAGCTTCTGGTGTCATTCTAAGGGGATCCAGTATCTGACTGCCTGGGACAACATGGTCGACAGACCACGAAGTTTTGCCAGAGATGGCCTGCACCTGTCGCCCCTGCTATTCCAGATACTGGCTAAGGGTCTTGCCGCCCCTGTGGTGCCTTTTTTAGGCAAGGATTAAATGACAAATTCACCACCGTAGCAGGAACAGGCAAGCAAAAACTGAGGGTAATGCTACTCAATGCTAGAAGTCTAAATCTCAAAATGCACTCACTCTACGCACTCCTTAAAATAGAGAACATCGATATCTGTGCAGTGACTGAGACCTGGTTCAATGCTCTAGAGAGCACCCCTGCACTACCAGGCTATAACACATACCGCACTTTTCGGTCATCTAACCTGGACCCAGAACACCAAAGGCGGAGGTATGTCCATATTCATTAAGGATATCCACACCTCCAGGCTAGTTGCACAACATAATGCATCCGAGGTTATCCAAGTGCAACTAACTCTGGGCAAAACTGCAATCCAAATTGTAGCTTGCTACAGATCCCCCACTATGCTCCAGGATTCATATTCCTCTTTTCGTGATGTACTGGAAAATATTCGGGTTCAACCAAACTCCCCAATAATGGGCGATTTCAACTACCCCACCATTAACTGGGAAATCTACTCGTACCAACTCCTTCGCTCAACGCTTTCTGGAATTCATAAACTCCAATGCCCTGGATCAACTTATCTTGACCCCCGCCAGGGGCAACAATATCCTAGACCTAGTCATTACCAACATGTGTGACCGGTTTTCCACACCTGAAATCAACTCCTCACTGGTCAGATCAGACCATAAGATAATCACTCTAGATATCCGCATCCCGCCCCCACTCACCATTAAGGAAACCATGGTAAAAAATTTCTCCAAAGCCAACTTCATGCTTCTCAAGACAAAAGTGGCAAACTTCATGCCACCCATGCAGATGAAAAATACAGTCATGACTGCTGAATCCTACACAAATGCACTCTATAAGCACTTACACCAGTGCATGGTTTGTGCTATCCCAAACAGAACCAAGACTCTGTCCTCCAAAAAAAGGAAGTCAATCTGGTGGTCCCCTGCCATAAACAAACCCTAAAACAGAAGGAAAAAACTGTTGCAAAACAGAGTAAAATCCCACAAGTGGAGGAGCTCCCTGGTCAGCCTCAGTAAGAAGCTGAGATCCCTTATAAGATCCTCCAAAGCTAGCTTCGAAAACAGTCACCACTGATTCTAAGGGCAACCACAAAGCATTCTATAGCTACGTCAAGAATCTCAATGGCAACACCCAGATCTGCTCTGAGTTACAGCACAACGGCACGAAAAGTACAAAACCAACTGATATTGCCAATATACTGGCAGACAGGTTCAGTGCTAACTTTACCCCCCTCTCACCACCTAAGGGCCCATATTTATACAGGAAGAATGCAGAGTCCCTGTAATCACTTCTATGCAGGTAAAAGCTGCACTCTCTAAAACCAAAAAGACAGCATCCATGGGACCGGACAACATCCCAGGCTGTGTTTTACACGAACTTCAGAACGAACTGGCTACCCACCTAAGCACCGTGTTCAGTCATAGTCTCACGTCAGGCTTTGTGCCCACTGAATGGCGCACAGCAGCAGTTATCCCACCCCACAAAGGGGGAGCCACCACTGATCCTGGGAACTATCGCCCTATTAGCCTGATGAAGCCTGGTCTGCAAGGCCATGGAACGTATCATCATGGAACTCATAAACAAAGATATTGGTAACCTCCAAACTCTGGACCCCACCCAGTTTGAGCTTGTGAAAGGCAGATCATGCCTTCTGAACCTGATTGACTTCTTTGAGGCAGTCACCAAAGCCGTAGACGAGGGTAAGGTGGTTCACACAGCCTATCTTGACCTCGCCAAGACTTTCAACACCATCCCCCATTCTGGAATTATAGCTAAACTCAATAAACTAGGTATAAATCCTTATGTCACAAGATGGGTTGCCAACTGGCTCACTGACAGAACCCACCCTGTAGAAGTTGCAGACTCCAAATCTGACTTCAAACCAGTGACATGTGGAGTACCACAGGGTTAGGTCCTGGGACCTCTCCTGTTTGATACCTATTTCTCTGAAGTACAGGCTAACACAGAAGGCCTCTGGCTAGCTAAGTTTGCAGATGACTGCAAATTAGGAGCCATATTCGAATCTCCAAATGATGTGGACATCCTACAGAAAGGCCTCACTGAGACAGATGCCTGGTGTTAGAGGCATGGCCTCAAGCTCAATGCCAAAAAGTGCATTGTCATCCCCTTTGGTAAAAACTCTGTACCCATGAACTACCAAATAAACAGCAGTCTACTTAACTCCAGATGTGTGATGAGACCTTGGGGCCCAGGTGGACAGTAGTCTCTTTTTTGATAATCACATCGCCACAGTAGTCAGGAAATCCTTCCTTCTATGTGGCACACCTCATCACAAAAGGGTTCTCATCCAGGAAAAAGAGGTCATTGTTCCCCTCTACTCGGCACTCATTAGACCTATTATAGATTACAACACCCCTTTTGGAATGTACCTCACAAGACATCTGCAGCAGCTGGAAAGGCCACAGAAGTACCTCACAGAGAGGATTACTGGCCTCAAACAGATGCCCTACACTAACCGTCTCAAAAAACTCCAGCTTTACTCTGTGGCATATCGCCTGGTCTGAGGAGATCTCTGCCTAACATATAAAGCTATGTTAAATCCAGAGCTGTTGGACATGCTACACCTAAAAATATCCCAATCCCTCTGAGCTGCATGCTCTAGGGACCTAAATCTTGTCACCACAATGAACAGGACATGCTTGAAAGATAGATTCCTATCCCAGAGACTTCCTATACTCTGGAACAAGCTACCCATCTATGTCCATCAAAGTTCCTCATAAGCACTCCTCAAGAAAAATCTTGATAAGTGGATAGGAAATATACCCCAGGGATCACTTCTGTGGCTTTGCTCGATAGGGGAACAGGAAATTAACTTTCTTGGGTGGAGTAAGCCAGGGAACCTTGTTGGCTAGGCTTACTTAGGCCCTTGGGCCGATAGCCTAGTACCTACCTACCTATGAACAGACACTCATTTTTCTTTGTTTAAAAAGGGATTTAAATTTGTCCCTGGGAGCAATATTAATATAGCAAATGTGTTGACTGAATTAAAACTATATACAAGAAAGCCAAGTTTTCAGTTGTACTTCAGTTTGTTTGAACATAATGTTGCACACGTGAACAAGTTTAAGAAAAAAAGCCTTTTCAACCCCCCTTTGCACCCAACATTGGTGGATTTTGAAAAGATTTGCACTAAGGAGATGTACCAGGCATTTCATACCCAGAAAGACAAATTTTATAATCTTAGTAAGGACAAAGCATTACTTTTGAGGAAATTTAGAGAAACCTATCTCAGGATAATGAAGCCTGATAAAGGGGGAGGTGTGGTTTTGTTAGAGGAGTATGTGAATGACATAGCTAATACGCTATATGACACTGACCAGTATAAATATTGCGCATAGGAAATTACTGATTTTTGGAAGACAGTTTGCTTCAAGGGGTGATTAATGAAGAACTTTACAACTTTTTATACAATGACCATCCTTTTATTCCCACAGTATTCGGTATCCCAAAGGTACGCAAGAATGTGTACCACCTCCAACTTATAGTAGCTGCACACAACAGTTCTACTTGGTCACTAGGATTATATTTGTAGATCGTTTACTAAAGGACGCACTTCGTCCTATTACCTATGTTTTAACTGACTCATGGGATTTTTTTTTAGATAGGATTAGGCAGGAAGTTTTTGGTGAAACAACAGGGTTTTCCACCATATATGTGGTTGACCTATTTAGTTTCATTCCACATGATATTGGGCTGGAACTTTTTTCAGAATCCCTTTTTGAATACACAACGCTTAATGGGGTTCTTATGAATTTTGTCACAGATGTTATGGAGATTATTCTTCATAATAATTACATTTGTTTTGAAAATTAGTTTTTTAAACAATGGAAAGGAGTTGTGATGGGATCGAGCTTTGCTCCCATGTATGCTAATTTAGTGATGGCATCATGGGAAAAGAGATGCATCTTTGATTCAGGTTTTGGTTGTGAATGGTTACCATATTTGCGTTATTTGGATGACATCTTTGTCCTCTGGAAGGGTGAGAGGTCAGTTGTGGACAATTTCACTCACTACATTAATAACATTTGTGGTTATTTTAAGTTCACCCACAATTTTTGTACTGATGTCATAGATTACCTTGATGTGACCATTACTAGAGACATCAGTCAGTGTAAGTGTTTCGTAAGCCAACCTATTCTAACAGTTTTTTGGCTTATGAAAGTAATCATCCACATTTTGTGAAGAGGAACATCGTAAGGGGTCAGATGATCAGAGGTAGTAGAATGTGTTCTATGCTCTCTGATTTAAAAATTGAGCTTGGTAACCTTATCAATATGTTTGTGGCCAGGGGCTACCCTGAACAATGGGTCCAGAAGATCCTAGAAGGTTGGGGCACAAGGTTTGTTACCTTGCTTGGACAAGGTTTTGTTAATAATAAAGGGGCACAAACAAATAATCAAAACTTTTCTCATTCTATGGTCACTTATTTTGGTTCCTTTGGCCAGAAAGTTAGACGCATCTTGACAAAAAATTTGGGTGATACTGGAATGCAACAGTGAATTGTATAGTAAAGTGGGCAATAGGCCACTTTTCACTCACAAGGTAGGACACAATTTGAAGTTCCTATTCAAACAACCATTTACTACTGTAAATACTGTTTGTTTTGAAACCAATGGACATCTTGATAGGCAATCCCCTTTGGACAGTTAATTTAGCGGGAAGAAACTGTGACAATATAGGTTTAGTATATGTGTTTGTCAGGGCTGTAGCGGGTTTTCTATGTAAAAGAATTTATGAACACCTTTATGCCATAGAAACCCACTATAACAGCAATGCCCTATGCAAACAAACACTTTCTTGTGATGCCTACAATGGTTTTAAGTTTGATATTCTGGAGATTATTAAGAAAAACATTAGGGGTGGCAATTGGTCTAATGAAATATACAAGAGTAAGTTTAGATGGCAGTTAATTGTTAATGCCAACACCCCCCCCAGGAATGAATGAACATATATCATTGATGCTGATTTTAAGGGGTAAGGCATCTGTTTTATAACATATTTTAACACAGAGTATAATTTTTATTGAGATAGTTTTATTAATTGTTGATTATCACACACAGTGTTTCACTTGTGTATATTTTTACTAGCCAACTATGGTTCTTATTGGCTTGTTTAAGGCTGTTTTTATGGATATCACTTTAATTCTTGATTGTTTAATAAGTGTTGTGCTATTTAGCTGTTGCAAGTTGGCAGGCACTTTGGTTTTGATAAAGTCCTATACTTGTCAGGACGAAAGCGTTTACTGAGTCTGAAGTGGATTTAATAAATCTTTGTGGTTCTACACTCAATTGACTGTTTATTTGGGCTTTCCTATCGCCTCCAGGAGGTGGTTTTGTGTTTTTCTTGGTTAATTTCCACCCAAGTTACATTTTTTCCTGGAAATTTTCTTAGTATATAAGAGAGAGATTTAAAATCTGTTCCTGATTTTGGGTCTTTGTGTCATATTGTTGAGCTAAGTAATTGAGAGGCGGAGGGGAGTTGGTACTGTATGGTTCTGACGGCATCGAACTGAAATAAATTTCTGGACTATTCTTTACGAATTTATTCATTGATGCGACCTCAAGCAGATATCTGAAATGTAAAGTCATAAAAGTGGCTGCAACTGGTGTGTGTGTGTGTGTGTGTTTGCCCATGAATGTTTGTGTACTTATGTCTGCGTGCAAGTGTATGCATGCCTGTGCATGTATGTGTGTGAGCACGAATGTATGCATGCACATGTGTGCGCACACGAGTGTATGCATGCACGTATGTGTGCGCGCACACGAGTGTATGCATGCCTGCACATATGGATGAAAGATGTAGAATAAAGTAATAGTAATCGAGATGAGGAAAGTTATTCGATACTGAGAATCTTTAAGTAATAATACCCAGAGAGAGATTAAGGGAATAATTTGCTTATTATGTATTAAATCTCTAATTTTTGAAGAGCTGGGTGTGTGGTAAAGCACAATATTTTACAGTTGTTTTATAACTTTTGTACCTGATGTATAGTGTAAAAGGACTATGTGTAACCAAGTAACGCAGACTGGGCATCAAAGAACTCTTTTTATAAGTATAAAGTCCGCATTTTAGTCCTGCTGCGAGCTTCCGTCATAGCTGCTAAATGTTCCACATTTTGGAAATGGAAGTTTGACTATGGCTTTAGTTTATTTAATACTTTTGCTTGTGGGTATCATGGATAGTATGGTATGCAAATTTGCTTTTAACTGTATTGCTTGATGCTGACTGAAGGAGTTCTTATTTTTTGGGGGGGGGTCCTGCTTGACTTGCCCACCTGAAGCATTGAACAGTTGCATCTTGAGTTGTTCTTCTTGACAGTTTCTGTTGGATTCTTTTTACACTATAAGGCAAAAAAGTACATTTTATATTGCAATCAAGTGACATTTATGGCAAGCAAAGGGAGACTGGACATAAACTACGTCTTTTTACAATCATAGGTCCATAGATAAGTACTAGGCTGGCAGCCCTTGCGGGCCATTTTAAGTCTAGTTTCCCTTTTTGTGCTTAAAATAACCTATCTCATTTAGTTATAGATTGGCCTTGCCCATCTCATGGTCAGTAATTATATGTTATCCCTAATGAAAATAAATGGAATCATACCATAGGTAATTTAGGGGGACCCATGTTTTGGAAAAAAAACATTTAGGAGCGATCTCTGTCCATTAGTAATACAGGGAGCAGTCATGGGGTACCTTTTCTGTGTCCCATCCATACATCTAAGTCAAGCTTGAATATGGACAGGGATGAACTTTTTGTATGGTTTAGGAGTCTGTTCCACAGCACCGGTGTCCTCTGTGGTATATACTTGTCCCTCTAAACCATTCTGTTGATGTTGCAGAAGAGGTTTAGATCCCTAAGTATTTCTGATGTTTGCCTTGCTGATGTGCAGTAAATCCATCTGTAATGGGGCAGAGGACGCCTTGTATGCCACACATGGGTCACCTCTTAGCAGTCTGTAGGATGCAGAGTATAGTGACAGGGCCTTGAGTCCATCTGTGAAGGACATGTTTAGGTCCTGTATCCTTTCAGTAAGGTGTATCTGAGCGTTCCAGTTGTTGCATGTGTCTGGACAGATACATCCAAAAGGGGGACATTGTATGTAATGATTGGCCTAATGAGGACAGTGACATCTCTAAATCAAGACACAGTCCCCTTGTTTATAAGCTGTGTAATACAGAAGGAATTTCTTAGAACAGTAGATTCATATTGTTCAAAAGTTAGGTCACTGTCCACATTAATTTCCATATCCCAGAAAGCTGGGTCATCTCTTATGGATTTGCAATGGGATGTTTCCCTGGGGTAGATGACTTCCCAAAGGATACAGTAATGCATTTTTTGGCATTTATTTTCAGTCCATGATATTGGCGTCACTAATTTATGTGAGACTACCTTCCTGCAGGATGGCTGTCATTTGGGGATTCAGTGAGTATTATTTTTTGTTCTGTAATGTACTTTATTTGCTTAAAAGTATAGTTTCTCATGTCATCTGTGTCCTTTTAGTACATAATTGTACAAAACGGATACAATTTGTTATGAGAGTCTAACTTTTTTTGGGGGGGGCTATTCTCCCACTTCTTTTGTATTGTTGACTACCACTTGATTTATTACACTGTAGCATACTCTCTGTTCAAACCACATCCTTAAGCAGTACAAATTTAGCTATTCTTTGTTTTTAATTTCTCCAAGTCTTTTGGGTTTCTAATACCATGACGGGAATGGACCTCATTCCTAAGTCAAAGTATGATTAAAGTTCATGAAATTAGTATTGTTTCAATCTTTGATGTTAGCCAGAAGTGCTCTTCACAGCACCCGCAATATGCCCAGTAATGAACTCGTCCTGCAATTCATATGGAGTTGCATGTATCTGTAACATATCTAAGTATGATTGTAAATTCTTTTTTATAAGACCCGTTGCTCCTGCTACTAATATTAAAACTGTCTAGGTATCTTACTTCCACATTGCCCTCATTTCTGCCTCAAATCCTGATATTCTATGACTCTGTATCAGTCTTTACGTAAGACACTGTAGTCAGTGGTTTTAGCAATTTCAGTGTTCAGTGCTGCTTTTATCTTTTTTTCATGGACTACTACTATAGCTGGTGTTTTCGCTTCTGTTTTTTGAACTGTTGGTAATAGATGATCCGGTGTGATATAAACTTCATTGTTTTCTATAATGCTTTGTGGCTCATGTTTCTTTTGCTTTTCAGCTACTTCAGTATTATAATTTTGAACAATCCCCAATGAATCAGTCTTGCCACATTTTATGCCTTTCATTATGCAGTCGTCCTGCCATTGGTATATCACAACCAGCAACAAGAGGTGTGACTTTCCAATTCTGTTTTACAAAACCTACATCAGTCTGTTTCTCCCACATAGACTTTGTAAACCATCGTGTACATAGTCCTCCATCTTGGGCTGCCAATATTAACCTTTCTTATTTTGGTTTAAATTCACCTCTCCTTAACCATTCTTGCATTTGATTCTGATCAACATGAGGTTGTTCCAAGAGTTTTCTATACTTGCAACTATATTTATGCATTTTCCACATTTCATGCCTTCTCATCTGATCCTTCACCTTATATTCTTTCTTTTGTTTTTTTTGTCACATTCAGTTGCTGCCTGATTTTTATCTACTTCTGGTTTGGTTTCCCTTCCTGCTTGATGCCAATTTTGTGGTTCTGCTAAATTAAGCAGGGAAATAATCTTAGACTTAATCTCCTCATGTTTCAAAGCTTTCACTATTTTTGGGTCATGTGAGGTCAGCAGATATGTCTGCAGTCCCGCAATTGCAGATCTATACATGTAATCAATTTCGAGGAGGCCCAAACCTCCTTCAGAATGAGGCATATCCAGCAGCTTTTGGGGCCAGTCAACCACTTCAAAACTGTAAGTTAGGACAGGAAGAGCAAATTGGTTTATAGCTTGGACTTGGTTCCTAGTAGTCAGCGCTGTTTTCAGTATTAATTTTAGTCTTCTAAAGTATTCCTTACTAAGTTTTATTCACAGTTTTTCATTTTTTTAGTGATCCTTCATCAGTTTCCAAATACTTGTACACTCCCTCTTGCTCAAGTTCTTTTATATCACATTCCTGTCCCAAACTGATGTTTTCTTGGTGCTGCAGCTTTCCTGCTTTAAAGGTGGCTTTTGCACATTTATCAAGACCAAATGACATTCGTATATCATCTGAAAAAGTTATGACCACTTGCAGTTGGGCTTTCAGTTCCTCATTTGATGGACTGTATAGTTTTAAATCATCTACTGAAAGATGAGAAGTCTTTACAGTTTGTTGTTATCTGGGAGTCAAATTGTAGCCATGACCTAATCTGTTAAGTAGAAAGCTTAATGGGTTAAGCACAAGTCAAAAGTGCAGCAGTGACAGAGACTCACTCTGGAATATTCTCCTTTGAATTTTTCTCCCTGGAATAATAATTTGTCCTTTATCATGGCTTAACTGCAAAGTGGTTTGCCACTGTTTCATGGTTGCTGTAATGTAATCGATCGGTGTAGGGTGTGTCTTATACATTTTAAGCACTTTTTATCCATGAATGCGGGATACTGTCAAAAGTTTTTTTGTAGTGCTTCCATGCCACACTTGTATTCTTCCCCTTTTTCAGTTTTCCATTATGGCTTTATTTAAAAGCAAATGATCCTTTGTTCCGCATGACTTTCTTTTATTACCCTTTTGTTCTGTTGCCATGATTGAGTTTTCTTCTAAATGACTGTAAACTCTGTCAGCATCAATTCCAGTGTATAATTTATACATAGTCAGAAGACAAATGATTGGTCTTATAGCTTTTAGGATAGCTTGCAGGTTCACTCTTAAGTAGGAGTATTGTTTTTCTGGTTAACCAGGCTTTTGTGTCTGTTCAGGGTGTGCATATATATAGTTCTTAGTTATGACTAAGTCTTCACGTAAAGATGTTAATACTTTTACCAGAAGTTAGGTAATGCATCTGGTCCTGGGGTTTTCCAATTAGGAGCTTTTCTTAACTTTGTTTCAATCTCTCTGGCCGTTACTTCATTCCATTTCATATCCTGTACATTTGAACCTCTTATTCTTTCTTTTATTATTTATCCATTTAGCATCATTATGTTCCACAGGATCTTCCTAGATATTTCTCCAAAATACATCTATGTCTTCATTTTTTGGTGTGGTTTCAATTTCTTTTGCTTTATTTCCCAGTTTTCTATAAAACATTTTTGGGGTCATCAATAAATTGCTTATTTTGTACTGTTCCTTTATATGTATCTGCATATCTTCTAGGTTTTTCTGCCTGTGCTAATAATTTTAGTTTATTATTTGTGGTAGTGCACGATAGATTCTGATCTGTTCCGATATTGCGCATTGCTTTTATCACTTCTATCATTCTATTTTTTTTGTTCTCTTCCCTCTTCTATACTCTTCGAACACTGACACTTTGTCTTAATTGCTTTATAGTTTTCCCTGTTTGATACTTCTATGATGGCATTTGATTTCTCCACTTCCTTTCCCTTACTACCCTGTGTTCTTGTGGTAGGACTTATTCGGTTATTAATTTAGCTGCACAGTAGTATATCGTGTGTACTTCCGTTATATCACATGAATCTCTATGGACAGCTGTAATTACTGTGTTCATTTGGTTATCAAACTTATAACATTTTTGTTTTTTGTAGTCTGTTTCTTTCACTGATCTTAATATGTCTGTCCATCTCAATTAAGTCAAGCAACTCTTCTCTTAGATCATTTTCTTCTAAACTAAGGGCACACTCTTTGCTCTCCATTTCCTGTGAGCATTCTATAGAAAATTCCAAAGCATCTTCCTGTTCCGCATTCTGTTCAGTTTCATTCTGTGTCATCCATTGTTCTTTCATATGGGAACTCACTGCATCAAAGTTCCCATAGGTTCCTGTTCATCCCCTTGCTGTGCAACTCTAACTGAACGTTTGTACTGATTTCCTATAAAAGGCTCCAAAGTATCTTCATATGGCAACTGATCTGGTCTGAACTTATTTTCATATGGCAAAGTATTTTCATATGGCAACTGATCTGAACTGGTTTCTCACTCCACAAGTTTCTTCTTAACTTGTGGATCTGTTCCTCTATCCTGCTATAGTGTTTTCGGAGTTAGATTTTTTACACTAATTCCTTCACTTCGCAGGTGCTCCATAACCTCAGTTTCTGTTTCTTTAATTTCCCCATTACTGATCCTCTTTGCTGCTTTCCCTCTTTGTTTTCTTATATTTTGTATTGTAAAATTTTCGTGTCTGGATGCCCTTGCCTGTATTTCTCTCCAAATATTTTTGGTGCTGCTCTTTTTGTATTGATTCGTTTTGCTTTCTCCATTGCATAAATATTACACCATATTAAATTTCTTTCTTTCCCATGTCCATATTTCTTCTTCAGTTGTCTCCTGACCCTCCGGTTTCTCCTTACTTTAAGGACTCGTTCCATAATGCTGTGATGTAACCTGTGTTAAACCTAAATCCTTCACTTTGCAAGTATTCCTTAACTTCTATTTTTTTTTTTTAACTCCTACTTTACTAATTTTCCTGTTCTACGTTCCCTCTTTGTGATCTTATGTTTTTTTATTGTGAATTTTTTTCATATCTGGATGCCTTTGCCTGTTTTTGTCCGAGTATCTTTGAGGCTGCCTTTTATGTGTTGATTAATTTGGCAGTCTCCTTTGCATAAATATTGTACCATATAAGATGCCTGTTTCTTTCCCATGTCCAGATTTCTTTTTTATACCTTTCAAAAGTCTGTAGATTTTGTTCTTTATATTTTTTGCTGTTTCTCAGCTGATTCTTTTTCCAAACAGATCAAGGTTTCTTGGTCTATATAATGTCTTTCATAAATCTGTTGTATTAATGAACACAAATTTGTATTTGTAGCTTCTGACAGTTTTTCTTGTGAAAATATTTTTCTTTCCTCTAATTTCTGTCTTAATCTTTTTTGTATATCTTCTGTGTGGAAATACTGGGCTTCTTGCATAATGGTAACAATACACAATTTATTATCAATAGTCCACTCTGTCGTCTTTATGGCTCTTTTTTGACTTCTCAGTTTTTGTGGACTGCTACTTCCTTCTACAACAGTGGGGCCAACCCCCCCCCCCAGGCCTAGCGTAGCCCCCATTGTAGGAATGTATCTGTGTCTTGAGGATTCTACGCTGTCATTTTGTTCCATTCCTGGCCCCAGTGCACCTACCATGATTGGGTCCTTTTTTATACCGAGTCTTGCGCACCCAGCTATCTTTTTTACTTTTTAACCTACTTCTGTCCATGGTATATCCTGTATAAAATACAGTCTATATGTCAGTGTCTTGTTGGTGAGATTTTGTGAAGAACGGGGTCCACCTCGTGAAGGTACTCGCCAAGACTTGAGGATGAATTAATTTCCAGCAATACTACTCTGTTTTGCTTCCTGACTTGTCATCCATCATTCTCTGCATTGCTCATGTTACCATGTTATATAAAATATTTAAATACCTTAACAGACTGTGGCAGTTATTTATTTTTTCCCTATTAGAAAACATATGGAAATGATCTTTCATGTTTAAGAATGGATTGTGGATAAATAGTTACTGAGCATTCTATACTTTATTACTTATTTATTTTTTTTGCCTTCATCTATCCTGTCTCACCAACTAGCTACTGTTTGTCCCACAAAAAAAAACTGGAGCTGCTGTGAAGTCTCCATGCTTTGTAACTCCTGCAGCAGGCTTCTGTGCAGCAAAGCTGAGTACGAGCCATGACTTGGGACTTTTGTTTTTACTATTCATATGACTGGGGCACACAGTTTCATAGGGGGGGGGACACCCTGGTCTAGCGCCGCTACTGGCCTTCAGAGCTTAACTCTGGGACTTTTCTGTACTTTACTGCTGTCTAACAAGTACAGTTTGATTTGCTGAGTTGAGAACAGATATGTTTATTTCATGTACTTTAACACAAACATAAGCTCATGAATACTAATTACAGTAACCTTAATTAACATATTGTTTTTACAAATGTACATTAGGTACAAGATTGTTTTCCATTTGCTAAAATAAGTAGAGAAAAATAAAACCATATGAAGCATCTGTCTTTTTAATGTATTTTCTCTTATTTTTAAGGATCTCCTTCACATTGTTGATACTTTGGACATGCCAACTCCAGATTCCCAGTACCTCTTGGATTTGGTCAGATACAGACACTGGGGGGATTCAGTCCTTATTGTAGATATGTAAGTAACTCTACTGTATTACTTATTTGTTTGTTTTCCTTGTCTGATTACTAGACAAGCTGTCATGACAGTTAGAGGCATCTTAAAGATGAGCATTGAACAGTGTATCATCTTCATAAATGTAGTAAGTGATATTAGTATAGTAGTCTTGGAGATTAGTACATGGTTCTGTTTTTGTAGGCTTCTTGCTTACCTCTGTGCCAGCTTTCAGGCACTCTGCCTTCAGTTCCCATTCATTCTCAAGCAGCTGCAGCTGTCCACTTCCTGGGGCTAGCACTAGCTGAAGGAAGTAATCATTCATAATAATAAATTAATATCCTTGTTGGTGTCATTAGGCAGGCAGGCATGAAGGGTATTTGTGTCCCACAACTCCTCCCTAATTATGCTTTGCTTCAGGAATGAGGAATACCCTCAAACCCAGTGACAGGAGGGTTTGTCTTCAACTACACAGACCAGGGCCACCCATTGCTGCATCGTTCATGAGGTACAGCTGAGAGGAGTTCCTGATGGGGCTTGTCAGCTGATGTGTGCATGCACACCACCATGGGGGGGAGCTGAAATGCCTCTACCAATCCCTGTACACTTCCACACTTGCACTGCGAAGGCTGCCATCACTGTTTAGTAATACGAATTACATGCCCCCAGTCATATGCTGAATGTTGCACATACTCACTTGGTAGAGTGCCAGTGTTGCATCAGTCCAGCCCCCCGGGTAAGTGAGCCACCTTGGTGGCTCATCAGATAGCATAGTTGGTTTTGGTGGTGAAGGCTCAGAAGACTTTGAGTCCTTCCCGCCATATCCAATCCGTTGCTGAACTGCAGTGCGTTATTAAGGGTTCAGATGGGTGTAAAAGATCCCATGGTAATTATCAAAGAAAGAGTACATTAAGCATATTTATAGTACGTTAAATATATACATATTTATATACAATACCCCCCCCCCCCCAAAAAAAATGTCTACATTATTTTCTTAAAAGTATCTGTTTCTTTGAGTATTTTAAAAAATATATCATGCACATTTAAGGATGCCTGATTAACTACAGAATATATTGTTGCAGGCCCATTTTTGTTTTTAACTATCTACAGTACCCCTTTAAACTGGATGAAGTCTTGCATCTTAGGTTCATAGGTACTAGGCTATCTGCCCAAGGGCATTTACAAGCCTAGCCAGTGTATGTTGGCTTTCGCCACCCCCTTAGATTAGTTACCTGTGACTGTGACCAGCAGAGCCATTAGTTCCCTGTGGCTCTGTCCAGCAGAGCCACTGCAGTGATCCCCAGGGGTAAATTTTCTGTTTCCCATCCACCCATCAAGGTCTCTTTTGAAGAGTGCTAGTGAGGGGCTCTGCCTGATGTATATTGGAATTTTGTTCCAAAGCATGAGGGGTCTCTGGGTCAGGAATCTATCCCTCCAGCACATCCGATTTAACGTTGTGGTAAGGTTTATATCCCTAGAGCGTGTCAGGGATTGGGTTGGGGTTTTTTTAGGTGGAGCATATCCATCAATTCTAGGTTGGACATGACCTTGTATGTCAGGCAGAGATCACCTCTGAGTAAGCGGTAGGCAACCGAGTACAGCTGGAGTTTCTTTAGTCGGGCTGCATAGGTCATCTGTTTGAGACCAGTAATCCTCTTGGTGAGGTACTTCTGTGGTCTTTCCAGCTGTTGCAGGGGGTCTAGTAAGGTACATCCCAAATGGGGCATTGTATTCTGTAATGGGCCTAATAAGTGATGAGTAGAGAGGCACAATAACCGCCTTTGATCTGGATGCAAACCTTTTTGAGATTAGGTGGGCCACATAGAAGGATTTTCTAGCCACCTTGGCAATATGGTTATCAAAGGAGAGATTACTATCTACTTGGGTCCCCAGATCCCTTATTATTTTTTCTGTATTTAGGGGACTACCACTTATGTGGTAGTCTTGGAGGATATTAACCATAGTAACTCCTTTTTTTCTGTCAAGCAGCCTATACCCATATAGCTTAATGTCCTTGTTTATCTATTATTTGTCAGATATGCATTTTTGCAAAAGAAACATTAAAATTTCCATAATGAAATCCATATTGTAATCACTTTTTTCATCTCTTTCAAATAGATTTTTCTGCTTTATTTTTCTCTGTTTTTCCATTGCCAGTTTCCAAAATTGGTAGTTATGATTCAGTGAAATTCCCCCTACCTTCACTTTCTTATGTTATCTCTTTTTAATTGTAATGCCATAATTTTCAAGTCGCTGTTGCTTCTATAATTATTTCTTTCATCAGTCCTTTATTCTTATCAGTATCAAATTATTCACTTAAGTAATTGCTGTTGTCATCTTCACCCCTTCCAATATATCCCAATTCCCTTTCGCTACCTTTTTCCACTTCTGCATGTATCAGTAAATTAAAAATCGTACTAACCTGGGCAGATGGCATATTGTGATCAAGCCCTGAATGCAGGTCAGCTGACCAAAGTTTTACTAGTGGCTCAGTTGCTTATCAGGGAGGTTGGGTGTTCCCATTCAGGGGCTAGGAATGATGGTTCCCGCCAGCTTGTACCACTTCTGTAATGACAGGGCCTTGACTGGAAAGTGGAAGCCTGTCTTGATGTGGGAAGCTGTTTCCAGGAAGATATGAGCATGACCACCCTAAGCCAGTGGAAGCTACGGTTAGTGCATGTGGTGGAAAACACACATATGAACAGAGGGGGATGTAGGTAGCCCGTGTGGTGAAGCAGGTGTTCTTGTCACCACTAGGGCAGGGATGACTTGTTTCATCTGTTTCTTTTTTTTTTTTTTTTTTTTTTACTCATTCCAAGTTTTGAATTTCAGCTGGCTTAACCATTAAAGGTAGCATGGACTTAAAAGATATGCCCTTCAGTGGAGTAAATACACAGATGTCCTTCAAGGATGCATCTGCAGTCATCACATATGGGTTGTCCTGCCTCAGGGAGCCCTTCGGTCGGCCGGATTCCAAAGTCTGGGTCCGGCGTCGGCTGATGTCGCCCTTTCCCCGACGTCAGAGCGCCTGGGGTACAAAAGAGTCAGCCGATGCCATCTTCCTCAGTCTTTCTTGCCGCGTGGTGCCCGAAGCAGAAGCAGTTCGCAAGTGCCAGTCGGCCAGCTCCTGTAATTCAGCTACCGAAGACTTCAAAAAGCTAAGTACCCCGTTGGGGACTCTTTCTTGCCTCAGCCGATGTCAGATAAAGTTAATAATTGTTTAACTTGTGGGAAACAAATACCTCATAAGGATTTCCACTCTTACTGCCTCCCCTGCCTTGGCCCAGACCATGACGTCTCGGCCTGTTCAGCCTGTGCTTCCTTCAACCGACGCACTCTTAGACATCGGGCGGAGTTTGCAGAGGAATTTTTTGGGGCTAGTTTTTCGTACAATATGCTGTCGGAGTCTCCGACTTCACATTTGATTAAGAAACGGAAGGACAAGGACCGACACGCGGGCCGCAGTTTCAGCTGAAACCACGGCCAGGCCTACCGCGAGTGTCTCGGTCTCGGCTGAAACAGAGTCCTTGGTACTTCTACCACCGAAACCGCTCAGCCGACTACCTCGGTCCCGGAGGCCCCGGCTGACTCGGTTATTGAATTTCCAACAGAAACTGGTGTCCTGAAACCTTCCGACACCATACCTTTAGACAAAACTACACCAGCACGTGGTGCAGCGAGGCCTCCTGCATCCATGTCCATTAAGGCATTCTCTAGGGCTAAAGCTGCTAAACTCTCCAAAGCTTTGCCTCCCAAGGTTATCCCTCAGGGACCCAGCAGAGGACCTTATCTCCTTAATTAGGGGCTCTCAACCTCATCCGGACAGGGGCTCTCAACCTCCTCCAGACAAAAGGCCCAGGGTTGAGCCCTCTTATCCCCACTCCTCAGATGAGGCCTCAGATGGTTCTACTCTCTCGGACCACCAGGAGGAGGCTTTTTCGGCCTATGAGGATTCTGATGCAGAGGAATCTATTCCTTCGGCCTCTCCTCCTGAAGAGTTTTCCTTTGGGGAGACACTCCACACTATGAGAGAGCATTTCCAATGGCAGGGCCAGGAATTCTCTGATTCCAGGAAGAGATTAAGGACCTTCTTGCATTTGCCTCAGCATAGACCTTTGGCTATTCCTCCTGTTTTAAATGTCATTGATGATGTGTACTCTGAGTCTAGCTCAACCCCTGATTCTCTCCCTCCGGCTCTTGCCAAACCCGATAGGTACTACAGGGTCCCGGACTCGCATCTTCACCTTTACAAGGCCCACTCTGCTGATCCAGAAACTATTTCCCAGGGCCCTAAAGGGGTTGCAGCTGCCACTACTAAAAATCCTCTCCCCTCTGAAAGGGAGTCTAGAGCTTTAGAGAGATGGGGTAAAAAAGTGTATACTTCTGCTACTCTTTCTATGAGGGCATTGAATTGTCAATTTCATATGATACAGTACCAAGAGTATTTGTTAGATGAATTGCATAAAAAACTGTCTTCACCTGAACCCCTAGATCGTAAATCACTTCAGGATCTGGTACATAACTCCCAACAGGTTAGCAACCATTTCTTGCAATGTGGTTATGATGCATTGGAAGCTTCATGTAGGTCAGCTATGACTGGCGCAGTCATACGTAGGCATGCTTGGCTGAAGGAACAATCTCTGCCATTCCATGTCAAAGCAAAGCTTCTGGATGCTCCACTGGAAAAGCAAAAGTTATTTGGCTCCACGGCTCAGGAGGTCCTAAAGAAAGTTGAAGAAAAGGCAAAATCTGTACAAACTGTCAAAGATTTTCTCCAAGTCCAACCACCAAGATTCAGCAGGAATTGGCCTTCCAAAAATTGGTCCTTTCCAGACACAGAGAGGTTTCAGAGAGGCAAGAACAGGCGTGCCAGAGGTAGAGGGCAAGCTAGAGGCTCCTACAGAGGACGTCAATGGCAGCCTCCCAACCAGAGAGGTAATGCAAGACCTACAACTGCTGCACAAGGACAGGCTCAATGACTTTACTTTGACACCGCCAACCAGGGCTCAATTGGAAGCACCCTTGGGCGGAAAGCTTTCTTTATTCTCAGAAAATTGGCACAGTATTACAAGGGACAAATGGACACTACAAATAATAAACAAAGGATACAGGTTCCATTTTCACACATTACCAAAAAGAAAAGGCATGCCAGACCTGCCACCGAATCAAAGGGCAGAGGCTTTGAAACAAATCTCCAGCTTAATGCAAATGAAAGCTATAGAAAAGGTTCCTCTCTCAGAACAAGGCCAAGGATTTTATTCCAGACTATTCCTTGTTCCAAGAAAAGAAAAACAGTAGAGGCCTATTCTCGACTTGTCCGCACTGAATACTTATCTCATTGTACCAAAGTTCAAAATGCTGACTCTACAGCAGCTCCTTCCCATGCTGGGCAAGGGGTCTTGGCTGGTAACTCTAGACCTCAAGGAGGCATACCTGCATGTCCCTATCAGACAAAGTTGCAGAAGACACCTCAGATTTCTTGCAGGTTCAGAGCATTATCAATTCTCAGCATTGCTCTTTGGCTTATCTACTGCGCCCAGAGTATTCACGAAATGCCTGTCATCAGTAATAGCACACTGCAGACTTCAGGGGATTCAAATATACCCATATCTGGACGACTGCCTTATACAAGCGGACAACCAACAAACTTTGGTAAAACATTTGAATTACGCCATTCACCTACTTCAGGCCCTGGGATATACAGTCAACATTCACAAATCAAGACTTGTTCCATCCCAAAGAATAACCTTTCTGGGTGAGAATCTAGATACAACCACCCAAATGGCTTTCCTCACAGAAGAAAAACAAAGTCAACTACCAGATTACTTCAAAAGTCTGACAAGACAAACTCAGCTGACTGCAAGGAAAATCCTGCAGGCCCTGGGTTACATGGCTTCTTGCATCCTTCTGATTCCACAAGCAAGGCTACATATGAGGAAACTACAATGGTACCCAAGGAGTTTATGGTCTCAGCACAGTCACAGCTTGGAAACTTTGATACCACTCATTCCATGCCTTCAAAAGGAATTTTTGTGGTGGGCTCAAGCAAGCCAGTCAAACAGGGGTCTGCCCTTCAGCAAACCAATAGCCAGCCAAACCATTACAATGGACGCTTCAGACCACGGATGGGGAGCGCACATGGAGGGCAGATGCATTCAAGGTCTATGGTCACAAAAAGAGCTACGCATGCACATAAACCACAAGGAACTGCTGGCAGTGATACATGCAGTCGAAGCCTTCAAACCTTTTCTGCATCAAGGCCACCTACTAATAAAGACAGACAACACCACAGTTATGTGGTACATAAACAGGCAAGGAGGCACCCATTCATATCCTCTTTGCAGACTGGCAATGAATCTATGGGAACTTTCCTTGAAACTCAACATAGAGCTGCAATCTCAATTTGTGCCAGGGAAAGACAATATACTGGCAGACAGCTTAAGCAGAAATATCATGGATGCACACGAATGGATGCTGCACCCAGACATCTTTCTACAGATAACACAATCATGGGGAAGGCCGGACATGGATCTTTTTGACTCCCCCCACAATCATCAGCTGAAGAAATTCTGCTCAAGGACATACCACCCACAAGCATGGAAAGTGGACGCCCTCTCTTTCAGCTGGAGAACTCTAACAGTGTATGCATTTCCACCTCTCCCATTAATGACCAAGGTCTTACTGAAGATCAGGACAGAGCAGCCAAAAGTGATTCTGATAGCTCCAGACTGGCCAAGACAGCACTGGTACCCACTGTTAAAGAGCATGTCACGCACGAAACCATGGCCTCTTCCTCAATGGCCACTGCTCCTGACACAGCACAATTACAAAACTCTGCATTCCAACCTGAAAACCTTGCAACTAGCAGCCTGGAAAATACCTTGACTCCTCCTCAGGATAGGCTATCCCAGAGAGTGAAGGATATTATCATGGAAGCTCGCCGGCCTTCCACAAGAAAGGCATATTCAGCAAAATGGAAAAGATTTCTCATTTGGAACACCACAAAGGTTCTAGATGTGACAGTGATGAACATGGCACGTATCCTGGAATACTTGGCAGAAATGTTCCACAATGGTCTGTCTTACTCTTCCATTGAAATTCATGCTTCAGCAATTTCAGCAGAGTACAATACTGATCCACCTGTCTTTTCACATCCTCTCCTAAGGCAGTTTCTAAGAGGGATTAAAAACATCAAGCCTCCAAGGACACCACCACTACCTACTTGGGACCTTCTTCGTGTTGGAAAAACTAACACTGCCTCCCTTTGAGCCAGCAGCATCTGCAGAACTACAGTTCTTGTCTTGGAAGACTGCCTTCCTTCTGGCCATAACCTCAGCAAGAAGAGTATCTGAGTTACAGGCCCTCATGGCAGTACAGCCATTTATTATTTTTCATCAGGACAGAGTCTCATTGAGAACCAATCCTACATTTATGCCAAAGGTGGTATCCAGGGTCTCATTAAACCAAGCTATTCATTTGCCTACCTTCTTTCCGAATCCACAAAACAAAGGGGAGAAACTTCTGCACACCCTGGACATACACAGACAGTTGCGCTACTACTTGGACAGAACTAAAAGTTACAGAAAAACTGACCAGCTGTTGGTAGCATATGCTGCTAGCGCACAAGGAAAAGCAATTTCCAAACAGACAATCTCAAAATGGATAGGGAATTGCATTCATTTTTGTTACTGCTTTCATGGAAAAACTGTGCCAGCTAACATTAGACCTCATTCCACGAGAGCCACAGCCACCTCCACTGCCTTCTTAAGAGGGGTGGCTACCAAGGATATTTTAGAAGCTGCTACAAGGAGCTCCGTGCATACTTTTTCCAAGCATTACAATTTACCTTTATATTCCAGATCCAGAGCAGGCTTTGCTACGGCAGTCCTGCAGGGCATTTTAGCTACACCATCCTATACATAGATCCTCCACCCCCAGATTGGCTATGGTATTCTACCCATATGTGATGATTGCAGATGCATCCTTGAAGGACATAGTACAGTTTTGTACCTACCATAAATGTAGATGTCCGATAGGTATGCATCTGCAGTCAGGTTTTCCCTCCCTCCTTCCCCTCTGTGGTATTTCTTGGGTAATACTCCCTCTTATAGCTAGCTGGGGTTATCTATTATGGTGTATTTGTTTTTTATTACTGTGCATGTTTGGAATATTTTGCATTTCTCCAAATTTAGCCTTCCTTAGAGGGCACCTGGCATCTGGGGCAAGAAAAACTGAGGAAGATGGCGTCGGCTGACTCTTTTGTACCCCAGGCACTCTGACGTCGGGGAAAGGGCGACATCAGCCGACGCCGGACCCAGACTTTGGAATCCGGCCGACCGAAGGGCTGCCTGAGGCAGGACAACCCATATGTGATGACTGCAGATGCATACCTATCGGACATCTACATTTATGGTAGGTACAAAACTGTACTTTTTCTTATTTTGACTAGTAAAACTCAAACTCACAAGTGCTGCTTGGTCTGAGTCTGACACGTGACATTCTGATTCTGATATGTGACATTCTAATTTTCTGAACTACCGCAAAACCTATTAGTAAGTGGCGTAACACAGATGCACAGGTGCCAGGCTGGATGTCTTCATTCTGTTCACTGACATGGCAGTAAGTACAGAGACAGGATGAACCATGGCACCCAACATGCAGGTTGAACTTATAGGTACTCAACTCTTACATGGTACTTTCACTTTATGCATTACCCTGACAACATGTCAAGGCTGATATATGATCTCCGATTGTACACATCCCTGCTGAACATAAGCTGGACTCTTGCACCCTCCCCAGGCCAGTGTGGGCAGTTGTAAACTATAGTATGTTTGTGGGTCTACCATATGAAGTTTACTTGTCTGACCTCTACAGTTTTTGGAATTCACGACAGTGAAGCGCTTACAGCATGTCCATCACCTAGGCTGCCATGAGAGTTGTTTGTATTTTCTGGCCTTAAACTATGCCTTGAAAGTTGACAAGCAGAGTGCTACATGTGGTCCATGAATGCTACCATGAGAAGTAACAAATTCCCATCCTATGCTGCATGCCATGCATGTCTGTCTGTCTCTGTCTTTGTTAGATGGACATGGGTGAGCTGGCAATGGCAGTTTAGTCCCACCCTCCCTCATCAGCTCCTCCACTGCCCATACTGACTGTGGATCTCTGGTCATCTGGGGGAACAGTCAGGTCTTTGCTCCTCTGCAAGACAGAGTGCACTTAACTCTCATATTCCAATTAGTAACCATAATGCATTCTTGCTGACTTTAATTGAAGATAAAATTATTGTTAGGTCACTCCAGTTAGTCCACTTGTTATGACTAAATTCTGTAGTCACGACCTAGAGTAAACTGTTAACTTCAGAGTAAGGTGGAGGCTGCAGGGAAGCAAATGAGGAGTGGGTCTAACTGAAATGGGCAGGAGCTACATCAGGGCACTAATCAACTTTGCTCAAGGTTGCATAGTAAATAGTCAATGCATATAAGTAACCGAGTTCCAACAATAAGACAGAGACATCAAGCTCCTCCCAGGCTTCCCACCCAATTACCACAAAGGCAGTGAGGACAGCATACAAATTTAAATAACCAAATATGAGAGGTGCTACCTGTAATGTGTGTATGTGCGTGTGTGTGTATGTATACATATATATATATATATATATATATATATATATATGTGTGTGTGTATATATATATATATATATATATATATATATATATGTGTGTGTGTGTGTGTGTGTGTATATATATATATATATATGTGTGTGATATATATATATATATATATATGTGTGTGTGTGTGTGTGTGTGTGTGTATATATATATATATATATATATATATATATATATATATATATATATATATATAAATAATAGAGAGAGATGTATATACACATACATTTATTTGCCAGTGTCAGTGGCTGAGCAGGGTAGCACACCCTCATTTGGCTGTGGCTTCTATTCCCACTGCAGGCAATTGGAATGCTGACATTGGATTGTAGTGTTAGGTGGTTATGCACTCCTGAGTATGTCATTCTGCAGATGAGATGATAACCCAAAGTCTGTCTGCTTCACATGGACGGACAAGATCCCAATGCACCTGTCAAAAAGAGTAGAGGAGGTTCCATGATGCCCTTGCTAAATTCTCCCATGTAGTACAAATACCACCTCAGACCTCCTCTGAAAGAGGCCACTAGCCTAGGGGACTAACCTGGTCAACAAAGTATAAATGAAAAAAAAAATGTATATAAATTACCTTATTTTGTTCCCCTACAAATAACATATGAAGGCAGCAGTTCCCCCAATAACTATAGTGGTGCTTGAGACAGACAATACGTTTTACTGGCCAAGATGTTCTTCGTGTTTCACTGTTGCAGTCATTACATTTGGGTAATCTGCTGGCAGGTTGCCCTCAGTCGGCCTGAATTCCAAAGTCTTGGTCCTGCGTCGGTTGCTGTCTCCTCTTCCAGGACGTCAGGTCATCAGGGGTATAAAACATGCAGCCAGTGCCATTTTCTTTAGTCTTTTTTGCCACTCAGTGCCCGAAGCAGAAGCATATCGCAAGTGCTGGTCGGCCGACTACTGAAATATTCAAGTTTGAGTTTCAGAACCGAAGTCTTCACTAAAGCTAAGTACCCCATTGGGAAATCTTTTTTCTTACTCCATACCGATGTCAGAAAAAGTTAATAATTGTATTACTTGTGGGAAGCAAATATGTCATAAGGATTTCCATTTATACTGTATTCCTTGCCTAGGTCCTGATCACAACATACCTGGCTGTCAGTTTTGTGCTAGATTTAACCAACGCACTATTAAGCGTAGGTATGTTTTTGCCTCAAAGTATTTTGGAAACCGATTTAACTACCCAGAAATGTCGTTGGATAGCAATCCTACTACCAGAGTACATAAAAAACACAAAGAAAAGTACAGAGAAAGGCAGTCAAGATTCAGAACCGACGACGAAGCTTCTAAGCCAGTCACCGGTGCTCAGTGAGGTGCTTTCGCAGCCCCCGATACCTGCTACCTTGGAGTCGCAGGCCTCTACCGACACCCATGTGGAGTCCGGCATGCCGCAACATACTCAAGGTATTGGACTGACTGCTGTATCTCCCTCAGATGGGACTGGAGCCGCTGAGCAGGCACCGGCTTCTGAGGGTGTATTCAGACCTCAACATTTGTATATCAAACCGATGACAGCTGCAAAACCAAAGACAAAAGCAACTTCTAAAATGAAAAAAAATTACACATGAGCCACGTGCACAGGCCTCTATGCCTAAAAAACAGATCAAAATGGCTGAAGACCTTATTACCTTGATCAGGGTTACCCATCCCCCTCCAGATAAAAGGCCTAGGCAAGACACTGATTATGAATCTTCAGATCAGGTTTCTGTTTGTTCTGATTCCTCTTCTGATCAGGAATTATCTATACCTCCCTATGAGGATTCTGATGCAGAGGAGTCTATATCATCTGCTTCTCCTCCTGAGGTTTATTCGTTTGGGGAAATCTTGCATACTTTGAGGGAGCATTTTCGCTTGGAAAGTCAAGACTCAATCAAAAAAAAGGCTCAAGGATTTCCTTCTTCTCCCTCAGCACAGGCCTTTGGCCATTCCCCCTGTTTTAGACATTGTGGATGATGTGTTTTCAGAGTCCAGCTTGACCCCCGACCCCTTACCTCCGTCTCCCAGTAAGCCTGACAGGTATTACAGGGTCCCTGACTCACATAAATTTCTTTTTAGAAACCCTCTTGCTGATCCTGAAACTATTTCACAGGGTCCAAAGGGTGTTAAGGCCTCAACAGCAAAATTCCTACCCCTTCTGACAGAGATTCAAGGGCACTGGACAGATGGGGAAAAAAGGTTTATACATCTGCATCCTTGGCAATCAGAGCCTTAAACTGTCAATTTCATATGCTTAAGTATCAACAACATGTTATGGGTTTGCTGAAACAGAAAATGATGTTGATTTCTGAATGTGCAGAAAATAAAGAATTGCAGGAATTATTGCATGCAGCCGAACAGGTTGGAAAGCATACTTTGCAAAGTGGCTGTGATTAGGAGGCATGACTGGCTAAAGGAACAAAATTTGCCTGATCATGTTAAAGCTAAATTGCTAGATGCGCCTTTACAGCATGATACTCTGTTTGGTATTAAGGCAGAAGAGGTTTTAAAGAAAATGGAAGACAAAGCTAAGTCTATGCAAACTGTTAGACTTCTTAAAAGTGCAGCCACCAAGATTCAGTAGACACTGGCCTACAAAAAAATTGGTCCTTTCTTGTGTCAGACAGAGCTCAAAGGGGCAAATCCAGATACCCAAAGGGTTCCAGATACCAGGCGCAAGATTCATACAGGTAAAAGCAATGGTCCGCATCTATCTCCAAATTAGGAGGAGATAAAGCGCAAACTTACAGAAAACGGTCCCAATGACTTCCCTCTACCTACACCAAGCACTTATCCTTTGGTAGCACCCCTAGGGGGAAAATTAGCACTTTTTGCTCAAAATTGGCAGTCAATAACCCAAGACAAGTGGATACTAAACATTGTATCACAGGGATACATATTCCATTTCCACTCCTGCCAATGTGGCAACGTTTTGGCCAGATGAAATCAAATCAATAGGCAGAGGCACAGAAACAGGTTAAGGCCCTCGCGGGTATGGGGCTATTCCAAGGAACAGCTTAGGAAGAAAGGAAAGGACAAGGTTTTTACTGTGCCTGGTGGCCTGTACTGCCAATACTGGATTTATCAATTTTGAACACATACCTGACATTCATTCAAAAAAAATAATGTTTTGCAGCAGCTTCTTGCCCATGCTGGGCAAGAATGCTTGGCTGGTGACATTAGACCTAAAAAAGGCATAACTTAAGCTTGTCCCATTAAGACAACAATCATGCAGAAGATACCAATCGGCTGATTGCATGCATTACCAATTTCTGGAAACCCTTTTGGCTTTATTATCAGTCAGCAACTCTTCAGCGCCAATAATGCCAAAATTGCATTTTGCAGACAAAAACAAATAATACAACATCCTACTTGGACGACTGTCTAACAAAAGCAGACAGAGAGGTTCAACTTCTTCAACACTGGCGCTTGTGAAAAGGCTTCTAACATGCCTAGCAACATACAAAAAACTAAAAAGAAACTACAACTGGTAATTCTCTCAAAAGATAACATTCCTGGATGCAAGCTTGAATATAACTGCTCAGATCACTTTACCTCAAACCAAAAGCTTACTTCAAACTGACTACTTTCTTCAAACAAACTGCAAAACAAAAACTCGCAATTCAAATGCAACAAATTCTGGGCAGAGATTCATTCATGCCAATGCCTATGAGGATATGTGCACATGATGATAAAACCTAACTCAGTGGTAAATGTCGCATGGTGTATGGAGTCAAACAACATCTGGTCTGTCATACCCTTCAGGCCACATAATGCCTAAGGTGGGCCTATGGTATGTGGGAGGGAGGCAATGAAACCATGGATGGATGTTCACTCTTAAACCTGCCTCTAAGCCATAAACCTAGATAAAGAGACATACGGAGCAAGATGCATCATGGCAGGAAGATGCCACCAAAAATGCATATCTATGCCCAAACCAGAAATAGATGCTCAAAAAAGAAAGAGATACAGCTAGCAGTAAAAAGCTGCATAGGACCATTGCTGGACTTAGGAGCCCTAAGACACTACCATGGTGGTGTACAAACACGGGCAAGAGCACACACACCATGCCCCTTGACATATAGATAATGGCACTTTAGCTCACCAACTGACTGACATTAGCCATTCCTACCAAACCATTTGCAAAAACGTTTCTACAATTCCTGGCAGGAAAGCAAAAAGACTCTTGGCAGAGTGATTTAAGCAGAAACCTTATGGGATCAGCATTACAACGGAGAGAAGGGGGAGCCCAGACATTGGATCTTTGCCACATTGATCTATTTGCCAATTGAAAAGATTCTGCACAAAAACTTATCACAGACAAGCATGGAAAGTGACACTTATCACAAGTTTTAAAAACCTCCCTACGCCTCTATCCTTCCTCCCTCGCCCTTCTCCCCTTTATGCCTCTCCTCCTAATAAGAACCTAAGATGATACTAATTGCCCAAAAGTCATACACCAATACTGGTAAGCCAGTCCTCATTGCCTTCTGGGAGCCAGTCCTAAGAAATTTGTCTCAATACCCAGCTTGACCTTACAAACAAAACTCTCCCATCGCTGTCCCAAACCAACTCACTCCCCCTGCAGGCATGGCATATCATGTACCTATACAAAAGGCTCCTCTCTCAAGTAACTGAACAACCTGGCATTTTAAAGAGAGTCATGTAGTTAAGCAAAATCTTCCTCTCACTGATACTAGGAAAAGATTCCTGCTCAAGCATAAGGAACTGATACAGCACAACCAAATCATAATGAACTGATACAATACTAATTATGATGCATGACAAAAAGGCCTATCTTTCAATGAAAATCCATGCAAAGGCCTATTTTTCCTCAATTAAAAACTGAGTATCTTTTCTTTTTCTCATCCTTAAACAAAAGAGCCAATTATCAATCCTCATTGGCTTACCTCAATATCATCACAGGACCTCCCTTCTCATCCTAACCTCTCAGGAAATCTCACCATAAGCTCAATGATACTCAGCTGTGTAGATCTGCTCTCTGACTGCAATGGGACCTGGAAAAGCATTACAAAAAGCAAAAAGTTGTAGAAGCTTTGAATGGCTTTGCCATGTTTATATAATGTTCTGAGGAAAGAAGAGTTATGCCTCCTCATGGCTGTAGAGCCTTTACAAAATTTCATTGATGGCTCCAGGCCCTGCCTCATATCCATTACACCCAGACACCCTCTCAGAACAAGACAAATCCTACTTTTACACCTAAGATGGTACACTCTCAGTGCCAAACCTGAGCAAACAAAAAATCTAGCAATCTGCATGCGCAGAAACAGAGAACTTTCAGCAGGACTTATTCAAGAGCAGACAGCTACAGACAAAACTTAAAGACATAGTGACGTGCAGTTTCTAAGTTCTCTAAGAACTGCATTTCACCAGCACCAGTGGGCCAGTGGGCTGCCACTGCATCCGCTTCAGCTACTTACATCTTGGTAAAGCTGTGATGCACTGCATCATGCTGGAGTACCAACCAGGCCTTAACTGGGAGCCACCCTTTTTCTCTGTTGACACCCACCAGAAGACATTCTAGAGCCTGCTACTCTGGAGTTCCCATAAGGCTTTTAAGCATATTCTGTCTACTACCCAACCATAATGAATTTCCCTTTATGTGCTCTCTACATCACAACAGGCTGCACGCCGCTAGTCCCTGCTAGCAACCTTAGCCTTGCAGATTCTACCAGGGTAGATTCCCCACCAATAAATATCTGTGACATCTTTCAGTTGTTATTCCCCACTAATCATATGATGTTCATTCCTTTCTAATGTGATAAGTGGGTTTTTGTGCATTCTACAGTCATTCTGGATTATTACATGTATTGTTAATTCTATTTACTATATATGTATATGTTCTTAGATATATATATATATATATATAATATATATTATATATATATATATATATATATCTATATATATATATATATTTTCTATATGATATATATATATCTTATATATATATATATATATATCTTTATATATATATATATTTTTATATTTTTTTATATATATGGATATATATGGTTATACATATACATCTACATATTATTATATTATTTCTTTTTTTTTTTTTATATATATTACTTTACCATGGGAACATTAGAATTGCAAGAAACTGAGGGAATATATATATCTGGGTACACATTATATAATGACTGAAACAATAAGCAGAACACCCAGTGGGCAACTGACATAACTAACTAACCGACTAGGGAAACCTGGTACTTATGTACTCACTATTTTATGGAATTAACTAAAGAAACTTCTCCATAACTTACTTTATGCGAGGGTACACACAACTATACTTTCAGGTCAATAGTAACGATTATTTCAAATAGATACCCTTACTTAACACCACCACATTTTATTTTTTGTACCATCACAATTAATGGTAATCTAATCAAAAAGAATACAGGAAATAAAAATTATGGTAATCCTTAGTACCATTCTATAGAACTACAATAAATTGCAGCAAGTATACAAAAACAAAATTGCTTTTCTGCACTAAACAAAAGTAATATTAAATGCATGCATTCAAGTCTGACCACAAATAATCTGTGTACTTCTGAGAAAAAGTAAAATCAAAAGCAGAATATTTCAGCGATCAATGGACCATACTATCCAAAATGTATTCATATTGGACAAATGCATAATACCAAATGATAAGACAGAAAATGGTGCGTACTAAATCAAACAAGAGCATGAAAGACACTCCAACATATACTTTGTGCCCCTCACCTGACAGTATTATTTTGAGTATTTATAGTGACCTTGGGGTTTTCCCCATTTTAAAACAAATGACTGGGAACATTTACAGAGAATTTTCTTTATGACTTTTCTGATTGGAGTATTTTAAGTTTTTTAACTCTTTAAATACTATCTTGGGTTTAGGAAGTCACGCTTTTCCTCTATCTTGTGTGTATTTACTGTAGCCTGTAATGTAGATCTAGTTTGATTCTTTTCAGCAGTTACTTTTACCTGAGGTGGGTGACTCCTCTTGGTTCCTCAAGCCATGTGCTCAACTCTGTCTTGTTCATCCTTTTTATCATTTTTAAACCACTGCCTTTGTCTACTTCTTTTTTTTGTGGGATTATTGTTTTCCATAGTGTGGATACAGCTCCAGCTTTTTCTGTTACATTAGTGTTTTTATTCTTTTTGTTCATCCCTTTCATCTTTTTTAGTTTATTTATACACTTAGTCAACCTGTGGAGTGTGTTGTCTGGATGGTTCCAGCCAGCAGTTTAGTTTCTCAGACAGTTGTGTTGTTTCCCTTTTTGTCAATATACCCTCAGGCCTCAGAGACCAGGTATCTTCAAGGCTGCATTTGCTTGGTTTAGCTATTTCTGTTCTCCAGCTAAGAGTCTCTTGTGGTGTGGCTGCAGCAGTTGTGTTGGTGTCTGGCCTTTAGTGTGTGGATTAGTTGTTTGTGTTACATTGTCTCCCCCACCATGCTCTCAGATACTTCACTTTGTTGTGCTTAAGGAGATATTGGATTCTGAAGGCTGCTCTTCCTCAAACATCTTTCTTCCCCCCACTCTCTTTCCCTCCTGTGTGCTCCGCTGCTGGCTTTGCTGTGAAGCTCTTGACTGTCTTCCTTCCTCTTTCCTTCTCACTCCTCAATGGCCCCGGAACCTTGTGTAGGCCAGAGAAAAGCCCTTGGTCCTGTTACTATCCCCAGCCAGAGAAGAGAAATCTCCAGGTGCTTCCCTAGACAGCACTCTTCCATGGATCTACCTCCTGGACTGGCTTCAACCCTCCTGCTCCCCAAAGGAGGGTTCCGCCAAGTCTGTGGGATAGTCTCAGTCTTTGGAAACTCGGGTCCTTCTCAGTGACGTCAACCTCGTCCATGTGATGCCTGGCCTGTCCATGCTCTGGATACAGTCAACTCTCTGGATGCCTCCCCCATCTCTTGGGGATCTCAGAGGTCCTCCCAAGTTTGTCAATCCATCTCCTCTCTAGAGGGAGCTTGGCTGAGTCAAGATCTTCTCCCGCCCAAAGAGATCCCTGGGCTCGCTCCGCCAGGGTTCTCCTCCATGGACCCGCGGATCTGAGGTGCTGTTTCTGATCTCAGAGGTTAGATCCAAGCCGCTCTCGGAGCCGGAGATTCGGTATCGATCTGAGGAAGTGGAAACTTTTCCATCGGCTCCTACTTTGACGGGCCAGGTTCCCTCCCTCGGAGCTCTGTCCACCTCTGGCTCGGCTCAGATTCTCGCGTCGGACCCGGGGAGACTCGCCTCCTTATTAGTTTCCCAGGAGGTTCGCTCTCCTTCGGCATTCGATGTGGTAGAAAGGGTCATCTCCATCGGATCGAGACCCCTGACCACCCCCTCGGACTCCTCCCAGACCCCCTCAGCTCTGCCTGTGGTCCCCATTGTCTTACCAGATGGACAGCCCATGCTCAGAGGCCCAGACAGTTCCCCCTTAGGAACAAATGGCTTGCGAGCCCCCCCCCCCCTCAGAGAGCCCCATCAGAGATGTGCCTCGCAAGCATACATGCAAGAGGAGGCACTTGGACTCCCCTGAGTCCCTCACCGAGGACACTGATTTAGATTATGCAGAGGGTTCCCCAAGATCACCTCCTGAGGATGTCTCCTTTGTAGACCTCATGGAGATCCTGCACCAGTGGGGAGGTTGGTTTCCCCCAAACCCTCTTCTGATGAGTCTGTGTTCCTTGAGGCTGTCGGCATGGGCCCATCTACTTCCTGGGTGTCCCCTCCCGCAGATCCTTTGGTGGATTTGGTCACCTCACGGGCATGGAAGAAACCGGACACCATGGTGCCTATCCCCAAGCATCCCGATAAAATTTTAAGCCCCCCCATTGATAGGCCATCCTGGAATAAGGGCTCCCCCATGGACGCTATGGTGGTAGCAGCAGCTACTAAGAAGGAACTTGCCCAGGAGGGTTCCTCGGTCCACCCTCCTGACCGGGAGTCACAGATGATGGACTGGCTAGGGAAGCAGGTGTACGCTTCAGCTACCTTTTTGAACAGGGTGCTGAATTACTTGGCCCATGTCACTAGACTCCAAAGCGACCTGGTAAAGGAGCTGGAGGAGTCTACCCCCAAGTCCATGTTGCTGGAGGACAAGTCTTCGTTCTTCACGAGGATGGCCTCTCTAAAAGCGGTATGTAATATGTCCATGCGACTCCTCTCCCATGCTATGGAAGGAGCGGCTAGGGCAGCTGGGTCTGGCGTGTCCATGAGGCGTAATGCCTGGCTCAGGTTATGTCACTTTTTTGAACCCTTCAAGGCGCCGTTTGCCAATGCCCCTTATGACAGTTCCACAATCTTCAGTAAGACAGTCCAGGAAACATTAGTGAAAAGGACAGGAAGACAGTTTCTGCCATCAGAATCCGTTTCTCTAACCCTCAAAGTTCCTTTTCTCGGAACCAGAGAGGACAAAAGGTGATGTGGTTCCAGAAGTCTCAGTATTCCTGGGACACTCAGGGCTCTTCTTCTCCCAGAGGCAGTGGGGAGTCTGAGGAACATTGGGTCTCGAGAACCTTTTTCAGACAGACGCGGGCAGCAACTCTGAGGGGTTGCCTGACTGATCTACTCTGTAGGCAGTTGGGGGACAATTGTCTTTGCACCCAACAGCATGGGAGTCTAAAACAGACTGCTGGGGGCTTCAAATCATATCCAGCGCATACTCTGTCCCCTTCGTGGGTTCATATCTCCCAGACACCTCCCAGACGTACCACCCACGCAAAGGGAGGCAGCAGCACAGGAAATTTCCAAGCTGCTAGTAAAATGGGCCATCGAAACCACCCCCCCCCCCAGATCAGTTCGGATTGAGCTTCTACTCCAGGTTCTTTTTGGTGCCAAAGAAAATGGGAGATTTAAGGCCCATTCTGGACCTCTCTACCCTGAACCTGTCCGTTGTCAAAGAGAAGTTCCAGATGGTCATGCTACAGTCCATCATGCCGTACCTGCAAGAGAGCGACTGGATGTGCTCATTAGATCTCCAGGATGCTTACCATCACATAAAAATTCACAGGAGCTCCAGGAGGTTCCTCTGCTTCCAGCTAGGAGTCAATCATTACCAATTTCGAGCCCTACCCATTGGTCTCACCACAGCCCCCAGGGTGTTTACCAAAGTGATGGCGGTTGTAGCGGCTCACCTGAGGCTTCAGGTCTAGCCGTACCTGGGTGATTGGCTCCTCACTACTCCCACCAGACGTCTACTTTCCCAAACCAGGGATTACTTCCTAGCACTTGCCCTGAGTTTTGGGCATCACAATCAACACATTCAAATCTATCCTAGATCCTGTACAGGTGATAGACTACATTAGTGCCAGGATAGATGCTCTTCAGTGCAAAATATTCCTGACCTCGAAGAGAGTTCAAAACCTGAGGATGCATGTCTCCCTGATCTACCGTTCTCACCTTCCAACGGTGGAGTCTGTGTCGAGAGCCCTAGCCTCGATGGCGGCAACCATAACTCTTCTTCCGTGTGCTCTGTTTCACATGCAGATTCTTCAGTGGACTCTAGCGGTTCAGTGGTCCCTGTTGGAACTGCCATTGACTTATCCTATCCAACTAAGTCGAGTGTGTCAGTCATCCCTTTGTTCCAGCCCTGGCCCAAACCACAGTGACCACGGATGCCTCCCAATTCTGGTGGGGGGGCATTGTTCGGGCAGGACAGTCCAAGGCCTATGGTCCCCCACAGAGACCAGCTTACATATCGGTGTCCTAGAGATGAGGGCGGTACTTCTAGTGTTGCAGGCCCTTCATGCTTTTCTTCCTCTGGGGAAGATTGCTGTTCAGTCAGACGACATGTCAATAGTCTGGTATATCAACAAACAGGGAGAGACCAGATCTTACCCCATGATCTTAGGCCATGAGTGTTTGGGAATGGGCGATCTCCACCAGTCGCTTTCTCATCGCAATGCACATTCTGGGACAGTCCAGCATTCTAGCGGACAGGCTGAGTCGGAACATTCTGATGCCTTACGAGTGGTCTCTGAATCTGTCAGTAGCGGAACAGATTTTCAGCGAGTGGGGTTAACCTTATTGCGATCTCTTCGCATCTCCTTCCAACGTGAAGTGCAGTAAGTTTTTCGCTCTGAACACCCTGATGGGGGGTGTCCCCCAGAGATGCTCTAGATCATGCTTGGCCTCCCGGTCTTCTGTATGCTTACCCGCCAGTAACTCTCATTCCGAAGTTTCTACAGAAAGCTTGTCGACTGGGGAGCAAAGTGATCCTCATTGCCCCATTCTGGCCTTGCCAGGTATGGCTTCCCTTCCTTTGGTCTTACCTTCTGGCTCCACCTTTGATCCTAGATCCCATTCAGTATTTAATTTCACACCCTTCGGGGCTGCCTCATCCAAGTCTGGACAGCCTGAAGCTCACGGCTTGGCTTTTCCAGTTCCTGTAATTGTTAGGACTCCCCGACTTATCCTCCTCAGTTAGATCTATTTTGGTCGCCACTCATAAGTCTTCGACCAGAAAGGTTTATCTCAGCAAGTGGAAACGTTTTTCTTTCTGGGCTTCTCAAAGGAGTTTAGACCCTTTCACAGCCCCTATTTCCGCTATTCTTGATTTTCTAGATGATATTTTCCATCACAGAGCTAGTTCTTCTACTGTCAAAGTTCACTTGGCTGCCATTTCTCATTTTCATGTGGGTGAGAATTCTGCCTCGTTAGCATCTTCCATACTGTGTAAAGCCTTTATCAAAGGCACCTTTTTGTTACGTTCCCCAGTCAAAAGATCCTGTTCATACTGTGGATGTCCTTCATGGATGCATCTGCAGTCATAACAACTGGGTTGTCCTGTCGTCAGGCAGCCCCTCGGTCGGCCGGATTCCAAGGTCCGGGTCCGGCTTCGGCTGATGTCGCACCCCACCCGACGTCATCTCTGCTGGTCTTCGGGTATAAAGGCATCAGCCGACGCCATTTTCCTCAGTCTTTCTTGCCGCGTGGCGCCCGAAGCAGAAGCTGTTCGCAAGTGCCGGTCGGTCAGATCCAGAGATTACTACTACCGAATACTACTTCGAAGACTTCTAAAAGCTAAGTACCCCGTTGGGGACTCTTTCTTGCCTCAGCCGATGTCAGAAAAAGTCAATAACTGTTTAACTTGTGGGAAACAAATACCTCATAAAGATTTCCACTCTTACTGTTTGCCTTGTTTAGGCCCAGACCACGGCGTAGCAGCCTGTTCGGCCTGTGCTTCCTTTAACCGACACGCTTAGGCGTCGGTCGGAGTTTGCTGAACAGTTTTTCGGCTCAGATTTTGCGTACATTATGCCGTCGGATCCTCCGACTACCCAAATTATTAAAAAACACAAAGAAAAAGACAGACACTCGTGGTCCGCGGTTTCGGCCGAAACCTCGGTTAAGCAAACCGCGAGTGTCTCGGTTTCGGCCGAAACCGAGAAAACTGATCAAAATACAGCCGAATCAATGACTACTACTGAGGTTCCTGCTACTTTACTTGAATCGGCCTCAGAAATTTTACCAACAACAGTGGTTACTAGTGTCTTATCAGACACCATCCCTTTGGATGTCTCTACCCCAGCACGTGGTGCTGCTAGGCCTCCTGCAGCCATGTCTATTAAGGCCTTTGCCAGGGCTAAAGCAGCCAAATCTACTAAGTCAGTGCCTGTTAAACCCCCCACAACCAGGCCCACTTCTAGTTCACAAATGCTTACTCTGGCAGAAGATCTAATATCCTTAATTAGGGGATCTCAATCTCACCCAGACAGGGCCTCTCAGCCCCCAGAAAAGAGACCTAGAGCAGAGCCCCCTGAGCCTGTGTCCTCTGATGATTCTGCGGATGACTCAGATATTACAGACCAGCCAGAGGCTCCTTTTTCCAATTATGAAGACTCCGATGCTGAAGAATCCATTCCAGCTGCTTCTCCACCAGAGGAATTCTCCTTTGGGGAAACCTTACATGCCATGAGAGAACAATTCCAGTGGCAGGAACAGGATTTCTCAGATTCCAGAAAAAGACTTAGGACTTTTCTGCACTTACCACAACATAGGCCCTTAGCTGTACCTCCTGTCCTTTCTGTTGTGGACGATGCCTTTAATGATGTCTGCACTGCACCTGATTCCTTACCTCCAGCCCCTGCCAAACCAGATAGATTTTACAGGGTACCAGACACTCATCACCACCTATACAAGGCCCCACTCGCAGACCCCGAAACTATATCCCAGGGGCCTAAGGCAGTAGCCTCGACCACAGCAAAAAACCCTATTCCTTCTGAAAGGTAATCCAGGTCTTTAGACAGATGGGGCAAAAAAGTTTACACCTCTGCTACTCTCTCAGCTAGAGCTTTAAACTGTCAGTTTCACATGATACAATACCAAGAGTTCATGCTTGATCAGTTAACTAAAAAGCTATCCTCTGATGACTCTATAGATAAGAAATATGTATTAGAAATGGTAAATAACATACAACAGGTTAGTAACCATTCTTTAAAATGTGGCTATGATGCACTGGAGGCTTCATTTAGATCAGCCATGACTGGCACAGTGATAAGGAGACATGCATGGTTGAAGGAACAGGTCTTACCGGATCATGTTAAAGCTAAGTTATTAGATGCTCCTATGGATAAGGCCAGTTTGTTTGGTACACCTGCCCAGCAGGTAATGAAGAAAATGGAAGAAAAGGCAAAATCTGTACAAACGGTTAAGGATTTCTTACAGGTTCAGTCCCCAAGGTTTAGCAGGAACTGGCCTGCCAAAAATTGGTCCTTTCCTGACTCCACAAGATCCCAAAGGGGCAGGAATAGACGTTCCAGAGGCAGAAATCAATCCAGAGGGGGTACCTACAGAGGACGACAGTGGCAAGGTAATAACAGAGGCACAGACACAGCCACTACCACTGCAACAGGACAATCACAGTGACTTGACTCTAACTCCGCCTACCAGGGAACAAATAGCAGCACCATTAGGCGGAAAATTAGCCTTATTTTCGAAGAACTGGCACTATATCACAAAAGACAAGTGGATTTTGCAAACCATAGACCAAGGTTACCGGTTCCACTTCCACACTTTACCAGTCAAAAGAGGAATGCCAAACCTGCCTCCAAATCAAAAAATAGAAGCTCTGCAGCAGATAATGCAATTAACAAAGATGAGAGCTGTGGAGAGAGTACCAATAACAGAACAAGGCAAGGGATTCTACTCCAGACTATTTCTAGTTCCAAGAAAAGAAAAAAGTTGGAGACCTATTCTCGACCTGTCCATCTTAAACACATACATCATTGTCCCAAAATTCAAAATGCTGACCCTACAGCAGCTTCTTCCCATGCTGGGCAAGGAGTGTTGGCTGGTAACTCTAGATCTCAAGGAGGCATACCTGCACGTCCCCATTCGACCAAACTGCAGAAGATACCTCAGATTTCTTGCAGGATCAGAGCACTATCAATTCTCAGCATTGCTCTTTGGCTTATCTACTGCGCGGAGAGTATTCAGAAAATGCCTGGCATCAGTAATCGCCACTGCAGACTACAGGGAATTCAAATTTATCCATACCTGGACGACTGCCTGCTACAAGGGGACAACAAAAGCAAGCTGACAACAGATTTACAAAGGGTCATTTACTTGCTACAAGCCCTGGGATACACAGTCAATTTACAAAAGTCAAGGCTGATACCATCCCAAACGAGGACATTCTTGGGCGCGGAATTGGACACAGTAAAACAAATGGCATTCCTAACTGCAGAAAAACAAAAGAACTCCTCTTTACTTCTTGGCACTAACAAAGCAGAACAAGCTAACAGCAAGAAAAGTGCTGCAGGCCTTGGGCTTCATGGCATCATGCATAATCCTGGTCCCACATGCCAGACTGCATATGAGAAAACTACAGTGGTACCTAAAGAATTTATGGTCCCAACACAGGCACAGCCTAGAAGCAGAAATTCCACTAATCCCATGCCTAAAACAGGAGTTCCTATGGTGGGCCCAAGCATGCCAGTCAAACCCAGGCCTACCCTTTCACAACTTTCGAGCAAGCCAAACCATCACAACAGACGCCTCAGACCTAGGATGGGGGGCTCACATGCTGGACAAATGTGCAAGGATTGTGGACGAGGACCAGCTACACCTGCACATCAACCAAAAAGAAATGCTGGCAGTAAAACTGGCAATCCAAAAATTCAGACCACTTATCAAAGAAGGCCACTTGATGATAAGGACAGACAACACCACAGTCATGTGGTACATAAACAAACAGGGAGGCACTCATTCATACCCCCTATGCAGAATGACTTTGGACCTTTGGAACCTGGCACTCAGCTACAACATCCAGTTACAGGCAATATTTGTACCGGAAAGGAGAACACTCTAGCAGACATGTTAAGCAGAACTACCTCGGATGCTCACGAATGGATGCTACACCCGGACATCTTCAAGACCATCATAAAGAAATGGGGAATGCCACAGATAGATCTATTCGCTCCCTCTCAATCACCAGCTCAAAAATTCTGCACAAGGACATTCCATCCACTTTCATGGAAGGTGGATTCACTCTCCTTCAGCTGGAAAGGTCTGACAGCATATGCATTCCCACCTCTTCCCTTGATACACAAGGTATTACTAAAAATCAAGGAGGAACGTCCAAGGATAATCCTGATAGCTCCGAATTGGCCAAGACAACACTGGTACCCATTGCTGAGGAGCATGTCTCGAGACAAAATGTGGTCAATACCCCTGATGCCTTTGATGTTAACTCAGAACAACTACAGCATCATGCATCCAAACCTAAAAACTTTGCAACTGACCGCATGGAAAATCTCATAGCAGCAACTAATCCAGATCTTTCCCAAAGGGTTAAAGACATTATCCTTGAAGCCCGCAGACCTTCAACAAGAAGGAACTATGCAGGAAAATGGAAAAGGTTTGTCATTTGGAGTGCTGAAAGAGGAAAAGATGTGTCGAATATAGATATTGCTAACATTCTGGAGTATTTGGCAGAGCTTCTACATACAGGCCTGTCCTATTCCTCCATCAAGATACATGCATCAGCTATTTCAGCAGAATACAGCTTTGATCCACCTGTCTTTTCACATCCTCTACTCAGGCAGTTCCTCAGAGGGATCAAGAATGTAAAACCTCCTAGGAAACCACCATTGCCAGCTTGGGACTTGAACTTTGTGCTGGAAAAGTTGACACTCCTCCTTTTGAACCAGCAGCAACAGCAGACCTACAGCATCTATCATGGAAAACTGCTTTTCTACTGGCAATAACCTCAGCAAGGAGGGTTTCTGAACTTCAGGCCCTAATGGCAGTACAACCCTTCCTAATCTTCCACCAAGATAGAGTGTCCATGAGAACTAATCCTACATTTATGCCTAAGGTGGTATCCAGAGTGTCTTTAAACCAGGCAATCCACCTACCTACCTTCTTCCCCAACCCACAAAACAGAGGGGAAAGAATGCTGCATACCTTGGATGTACATAGACAGCTATGCTACTACCTGGACAGAACCAAAAGTAACAGAAAACTGACCAGCTTTTTGTAGCCTATGCAACAGGAAGGGAAGGAAAAGCAATTTCCAAACAGACAATCTCCAAATGGATAGGAAATTGCATACGATTCTGTTACTCCTTCCATGGAAAACCAATTCCACAGAACATAAGGCCTCATTCTACAAGGGCAACAGCCACTACCACAGCCTTCTTACGAGGAGTGGCAACCAAGGACATTATTGAGGCGGCTACTTGGACCTCCGTGCATACATTTGCCAAGCATTATAATTTACCTCTGTATTCCAGATCCCGAGCAGGGTTTGCCACTGCTGTTCTGCAAGGGATCCTAACCACACCATAATTTCTTCTTCCTCCTCCCCTAGTTGGCTATGGTATTCTACCCAGTTGTTATGACTGCAGATGCATCCATGAAGGACATAGTACAGTTTTGTACCTACCATAAATGTAGATGTCTGAACTGGATAGCATCTGCAGTCAGGATTACCCTCCCACCTTCCCCTCTGTGGTACTCCTAGGGTATTTACCCTCCTAATAGCTAGCTGGTGGGGGGAGTCTCTTATGGTGTATTTGTTTGTATATATGTACATACATGCTTATTTTTTGTGTTTGCCTTCTTTTTTTTTGGAAACATTGGCATTTATCCAAAATTTAGCCTTCCAAGAGGGCAACTGGCATCTGGGGCAAGAAACACTGAGGAAAATGGCGTCGGCTGATGCCTTTATACCCGAAGACCAGCAGAGATGACGTCGGGTGGGGTGCGACATCAGCCGAAGCCGGACCCGGACTTTGGAATCCGGCCGACCGAGGGGCTGCCTGACGACAGGACAACCCAGTTGTTATGACTGCAGATGCTATCCAGTTCGGACATCTACATTTATGGTAGGTACAAAACTGTACTTTCTTCAAGCTTTGATCGCTCCACCTTTTGAGCCTGCCGCAACTGCAGATCTAAAATTTTTATCAGGAAAACAGCTTTTCTCGTGGCTATTACCTCTGCTAGAAGGGTTTCAGAATTACAGGCCTTGCCCATCAAACTTCCATACATGATTTTTCATAAATACAGTTTCACTTCGAACCAATCCATCCTTTCTTCCTAAGGTGGCATCTCCAGTCAATGTCAATCAGAATTTTCCTGTGTTTTTTCCCAATTTTACGGACAAGATGGAATACAAACTCCACATGTTGGATGTTCATAGACAGTTACAATTCTATTTACACAGGACAAAATATTTCCGTAAATCTGATCAGTTGTTAGGTTTCCCCAAAAAGGGTTTATAGAAGGAAACATTCTCCAAGGTCACTATAGCTAGATGGATTTCTTCATGCATCCTGCAGGTCTATAAGGACAGAGGCACATCTCCTCCAGGTCAGATGAAAGTTCATTCCACTAGGTCCATGGCTATGTCTGCGGCTTTTTGGTCTAGAGTGTCTTTGGATGACATTAGTTCTGCAGCTACTTTGTCCTCATCTCATACATTTATTTCTCATTACAAATTGGATTTGACTTCCAGAAGGGAGAGCATCCTTTGGTTCCGCAGTGCTCCGGAATAGCCTTCCATGAGGGCCTCCCAGGAGTTTAGTAGCTGGGGACTCTGTCCCACAGGTTGAAGACGAAATGAAGTAAACTACTTCAGATAAAAAGTTAAGTACTCACCATAACGTTCCATCTGAGTAGTACTTCATTTGTCTTCAACCGTCCCTCTCTCCTTCCCCCGGATCTTGGCGCATGATCAGCAGTATAGGTCACAAATATATTATCAGGTCGGGTTCTCAGTATAAGTTCAGCAAACTCTGTCTGGGGATGGAAGGCAGTGGGGGTGTGTTTATGGGTAAGGTGAGGAGTCTGGAGCTTGGAGATGATGCTAGCAATAGTTGCCGTCTCGGATCCGTATCCCACAGGTTGAAGACAAAGTACAACTACTCAGATTGAACGTTATGGTGAGTACATAACTTCTTTTTATCCCACAATGCAGTGCTTGTCTGTAAAATAAATAAATAAATAAAAATAAAAAATAAATGAAAAAAAAATAAAAATAAAAATAAAAAATTATATCACGCAGGCCTCTTTCTTCTTAAAGCTCCTGTCACTACATTGATTTTACATGTATACACTGCTGTCTTTCATTCAGTTTTAAGTAACACTTCATGCCGTTCAGTGACTACTTAAAACACAAAGTGCAAATGCCACAGAACAGACTTTCAAGGTACTTTTTACTGCCGCTTCTTTTTAGAATGGCTAATCTGCAGTCTTTTGTGCCTGAATTGTACTACTTTGACTCATCTCCCATCCCCCTTCACACTTAACTTCCCTATCTGTCAAAGTGCTAAGGGTAATTTGAACTGTTATCCACTGTGGTTGACAGCTCACAGCAGGAGACTTGACTTTTACTGTTTCCTTGTTCTAGCCTGTACTTTCTATATGGGTAGGGGAAGGACCAGGGAGTTGGGACATCACAGTATGGGTGGGTTTTTAGGACTGTCATGGTGATGTCAGTTTGGGGAGGGAATTGGGTAGAAAACTGCCTGTATTCAGTGGCCTTGATCATGAATTGGTGACTGCAGCAAGCTTTTCCAGGACAGGATAAAAGTTTTATGAAAGTGAAACCACCTCAGTACAGTAAGGTGGTGTTCTAGTGGAGAGAAAGTCTATTTAAAATATTTTAAATGCTGTACTGTTGTTTATTAATAGCAGGGACACTAAATAGGGAGAAAAAGGACAGAAAAGTTGAGCATTTAATAATAGAATCCCATTGTCCTTTAAAGACTGCAAACCTCCTTTATACCCCCAACCCACAGTTAACATTGCAGAGGGGAAAGAGATATGTCTGACTAACCACATGCCAGAAAAGTTTGTCCATACTAATGCATTTCATATTTTGTTTTACTTCTGTTTATTAATCTCTTAAGTTGGTAAAACATCTAGGCGTAACTACCCATTTTCATTGGTGAATCCAGAGTGCTCTGTGGTTAAGTGACTTTATGAAAGTCGCACAGTAGGCAGATGAGCGACTCAAACACAGGGCTTACATGGTGAAGGTCATTACTGGCTGATAACCTCACACTAAACAAAATATGTTACCAACAGTGAAGCAGAAATGTAGCAACTTTCTACATCCCAAAAATACACAGTTGCATTTAAGACAGTGGTCATTAATCATATACCAGTAATTATGTTGCATATCTCTGTTTTCAGCTTCTTTTAGCTATAACACTCAGTGACAGAAAATTCACACCACCCAGTGACACCATGTGTAGAAGACTGCCCAAGTGCAAGAATTGATGACTGTAATGATGTGTTTTTGAGCTTTACTGTAACAGTCTGTATTTTAAAAACACAATGCCTCCATCTCTTTCTTCAAGATGTGTTGACCAGTGGAGCTGACAAATCTACAAAATCCTGTGGGACTGGAGTTCTCAAAGTTGAAGTTTATGTACACAAATACTATTTCAGGAAGTACACTGTAATGTACTAAATGTAACCCTTATTCTACCACAGTAGTACAACAGATGCAAAACACTTTGCACTAGGATTGACACCTACTCATTTTTGTGGACTATCTGGAAAACTGCATACTGATTTTATCTGGAATTTGCAAACTGCTGTTGTCCATTTGGTGAGGCAAGCAGGACACTGTCACTGCATTCAGACAATTTTTGTGCAAGTACCGTTTCAGTGCTAGATGATTGTCATGGAAAAAAAGGAAAAGAGCATTCTACCCTCCTGCATGGACAAGCAGGTGTGCCTATTTGCATTATAAATCAAGCTGAATGATGGGTGAAGTAGGTGGATCAAAAGGTGGAGAAAGGTGAGGTAGGTGATGGCATAGACATGAAAATGGGTGGAGCAAGAGTTTGTGTGTGCGCGCGTGTGTGTGCGCTTGCATGTGCGCACATGTTTGTGTTTCTAGTTCTCATCTATTTCAAAGTTGCCAATCCTGCTTTACACATCTCCCAGTTAGTAAGCCGTACAAGTAAAAGTAGAAATTATTGGATCCACATTTTTAAGTATGAAGAGTTCATGGCTAAAAATGTTTGCTGGCATTATACATTCTTTTCAGAACATGCAAGTGATAAAAACTGTACAAACCTTTTTAAGTAAAAAGTGTATTTTTTTTGCAGAATACACATTGAATTCTGTTTCACATGAAATGTAATAGTCATTTATTATTAAAAGTGAGCCCAATAATACGGGTATGGAAACTGTACTTAACTTACCAAAACAGAAGCAGTACTGTACATGTTAATATATTTCACCTTGATTCCAACCAGCAGTAACACAAAGCTGCAAACCTCATAATGTCTTCCTAGCAGGACAAATGACATGCCTGCGCAGGTCAACAAATGGTACAGCTAAATAGCCTGATGTAGGTATGTGAATGAGATTGGTAAGGGGAGGGAAGCAGATGAATTCTGCATAATTACACAGAATGCACACAAAACACAGCAAGACAGAATAGCTGCTCTCGCCACCATCATGCACAACTTCTGTTGATTGTGACTATAATTTTAGGACATTGTATATATTATGTGCTGCTGAATACACTGGGTTCAAAAGTCTTCAGATGACTACCTACAGTGTTTAAGTGCACTGTTGATCTAGCAACTCATGAAAAGTAAATTACAATCTGCAGCATTTGTGAAATGTTAAACAGTGTTTTTTTTTGAGAAACTATAAAAGTCTGTTGCCTACAATATGAAAGTGCTACAGAACATATTTGGAAAGGAGTTTGCATGATTGGAGTTTTTTTAATCATTTTTCCAACTCTCTTCACTTTTGCAAAAAAAAAAATTGGCAACCTATATAAAAATCTGATACGGCATAATGTCTCTGCTAGTAGTGCAGTGCAAAAGCAAGTGTAGAAAGGGCAGATCATAATATGGAATCTGATGTCAATCTTCATATGTCTTTGATCTTTGGTTACTCTGTTCCGATCCTTGGAACTGGCTCGGCCATTACACAGCTTATGCCAGCCAAAATCTCTCAAGCTAAGACACTACCCCCAATATTCCTCTCCATATTACCCCAGATCTTGTTTGCTGCCCTTGTCGCAAGACGTGCCAGCTGTTTTCTCTCGCAGTTAAGTCAAATTTGTTTAGTTATTAATAGCTAATCCAGTTTTCCTGTTGTATATAATTTGTATTCTTTCTGCCTCTCTGGTCGATTGAGTGTTTTCTCTTCATTACCTAATGATGTTCTGTTCCTGCCATTGTTGATAGTAACCCCTCCTTTTATCCTTCCTTCTCTACCTCTTTGGGAAGCTCTCTGTTACCATAGTTGATATTTTATGTCCCATGTCCCATTTGCCAGTGTCATGATAACCCTGTCTACTGTTGCTGGTAGTTTTTCTTTCTGTCTTCTTGGTGTGTGCCTGTGTGTGTCTTCTGCCTGTTGACCGCTATTTTTTTTGTGTTTGTCAACATCGCTGAAAAAAAACAAAGGCTACTGCTGGTTTTAAACAGTGCCAGGATTGCGGGCAAAAAGTGCCAAACTTCAGTGGACACTCTTCCTGCGTATATTGTTTGGGCCCAGCCCATTTGGACCAGGAATGTACTTTCTGCCAGGCCTTCGGTAACCGGGCCTTGGTAGAGTGTAGGAATAATTTAATATTAAAAGGGCTTATTAAGTCTTCCTTTGAGGAATCCTTATCCAAGGCTGATGCGTCACCTTCTAAAACGGACTGTGGCACCAAGACAAGCCACTCTGTGCCGACTTCTCCTTCGACCCCGGTGGCTAAAAAGCATAAATCTGCAGATGTTCTTCATTCCACATTGCTGCAGTCCTAACCATTGGGTAGTCCGCTGTCCCAGTCGGCCCGAATACCAAAGTATATGGCTGACGTCGGTCAGGGCGCATTAGTCTGACGTCAGGACGTCAGGGTACTAATGCGCATGACCGACGTCATATCCTCAGTCTTTTTTGCCGCATGGTCCGATGCAGAAGCAGTTTTGCGAGTGCAGGTTGGCGTTCTGAAATTTTCTGAAGTCGGAGTTTCAGACCGAATCAAAGTTGGCTAAGTACCCCGTTGGGGAATATTTTGGTTTTTTTTTTTGCCTCCGTATTTAACCGGATGTCAGAAAAAGTGAATAACTGTATTACTTGTGGGAAACCGATACCTCATAGGGATTACCATACCTTGTGTATACCTTGTTTAGGGCCTGAGCACGACGTTGTTGGATGCCGCTCTTGTGCTAGATTTAACAAACGCACTATTAAGAGAAGGTTAGACTGTGCCAGGTTAGTTTTTGGGAAGCGTTGTAATTATAAAATGCCGTCGGATGCTCCGGAAAAGCTCAAGGACAAAGCAGCAAAGCCTAGAGTGGAAGAACCGACAGTCCCGGACGTCGGTTCTTTAGAGGGCTCAGTGGAGCCGGAGGTTCTGCCAGGAGTTTCTTTGGAGTCTCAGGAGAGACTTTACTGTTACAGGATGTGTCCTCTCAGGAGGTAGGCCAGGCTGAAGGGGCTTCTCAGGTGGCTGTTCTTCCCTCTCTTCCTAAGGTGGTTAGAGCCTCCTTCTGTTTCCAAGGCTTCTTTGAGAGGCAGGCCAGGTTTAACTTCAGTGGGGTTTCTCCTAGCTCTTCAGGATCTTTGCCTAAGAAACATATGCTTAAAATGGCAGAGGATTTGATTACTATGATTAGAGGTTCTATGCCCCCTCCTGATAAGAGGCCTAGGGTGGAACCTGAGTTTGAGAGCTTTGAGCAGTGTTCGAGGCTTCTGAGTCTTCTGAAGACTTGCAGGAGTACCCTCCTTATTCTGATTCTGATGTGGATGATTCTACTCCTTCAGCTTCTCCTCCTGAGGATTTTTCATTTTCAGAGACTCTGCATTCCATGAGGGAACATTTTAAATGGGAAGGTCAAGATTTCTCTGATTCCAGGAAGAGGCTTAGGAATTCTTGTTTTACCCCAGCATAGGCCTTTAGCTATACCTCCTGTTCTGAATGTGGTGGAAGATGTTTTGCAGAGGCTTCCTAAACCCTGATTCTTTGCCTCCTGCCCCAGTTAAACCGGATAGGTACTATAGGGTGCCTGAAGCTCATAAGTATCTTTTAAGAGTCCTAGGGCAGACCTGGAACGGGTCTCTCAGGGGCCTAAAGGTGTTAAGGCTTCTGTTGTTAAAAATCCTGTTCCTCCTGATAAAGAGGCAAGGGCTTTGGATAGATGGGGAAAGAAAGTGTATACTTCTTCCACTTTAGCCATGAGGGTTGAATTGCCAGTTTCACATGTTAAAATATCAAAATTATCTCCTTTCACAATTGAAGTCTAAGGTGGATGCTCTGGCGGAAGGTATTGAGTGTAAAGAGTTGCAGGATTTTGTTCATGTGTCTGAACAGGTGGGTAAGCATTCCTTGCAATGTGGTTTTGATGCTGTGCAGGCCTCCTCGAGGGTGGCTGCCACTGGTTCTGTTCTTCGCACGCCTGGTTGAGGGATCAGAATTTAGCTGAGCATGTTAAGACAAGGATTTTGGATGCTCCTTTACAGTCTGACGTGTTGTTTGGTTCGCCTGTGGAAGCAGTTTTAAAGAAAATGGAGGACAAGGCTAAGTCTATGCAAACTGTTAAAGATTTTTGCAGGTGCAGCCTCCAAATTTAGTAGAAATTGGCCTACTAAGGGATGGACATATCCTGCTTATGATTCCCAGTCTAGGGGTAGGTCTAGGCGTGGTAGGGGCAGAGCTCAAGGTTCTTTTAGGCCTAGAACAGGAGTTCACCTGCTCAGACTTCTGGTGAGGGCAGGGGTCAGTCCTTTCGTAAACAGACCCAATGACCTGCCTTTTCAGCTGCCATCTCGTCTGGCAGCACCTTTGGGAGGAAGGTTGGCTCTTTTCAAAGAAAATTGGGATTTAATTACCCAAGACAGATGGGTTTTGGATATCATTCACCACGGTTACAGGTTTTATTTCCATACCTTGCCTCCTTTCAAAGGCATGCCAGACATTCCTCCTCTACAAAGAAAAGAGGCTCACAAGCAAATTTCTCTGTTACTCCAAATAGGGGCCATTCAGCCAGTTCCTGTGCCAGAAAGGGGACTAGGATTTTACTCTCGCCTGTTCCTAGTACCAAAGAAGGAACACATGGAGACCAATTTTGGATTTATCTATCCTCAACACTTATCTGGACATTCCCAAGTTCAAAATGTTGACGTTACAACAGCTTTTACCTCTGCTGGGCAAAGATCACTGGATGGTAACTTTAGATCTCAAGGAGGCTTACCTTCATGTGCCTATCAGACTAAGTTGCAGGAAGTATCTGCTGAGCTGGAAATTCCCATTATCAGTTCTCTGCATTACCCTTTGGCTTATCTACTAGAGTATTCACAAAGGTTCTGGCTCCAGTGATAGCTTACTTCAGGCTAAAAGGAATTCAAATCTATCCTTACTTGGACGACTGCCTGATTCTGGCTCAAGAAAAGGAAGACCTTTTACAGCATTTGGAATATGTGATAGCAGTGCTAAGATGCCTAGGGTATTCTGTGAACGAAATAAAGTCCAGTCTAGTACCCTCTCAAGACATGTGCTTTCTGGGTGTGAGACTGAATACAGCAGCCCAGATGGCCTTTTAACCCCGGACAAACAAAAGAATCTTTCCATTTACTTCCATCAACTATCTCTTCAGTCCGGGCTGACTGCAAGGACAGTCCTTCAAGCCTTAGGGTTCATGGCATCTTGTATTCTGGTGCTTCCCAATGCCAAACTGCATATGAGGAAGCTGCAATGGTATCTCAAAATGTATGGACACAGCACTGCCAGGATTTGGACACTGTCATTCAAATAATACCTTGCATTCAAAAGGAATTTTTGTGGTGGGCTCAGGAATGTCACCTAAACAAGGGACTCTCTGTGACCCGGCCAGAGGCGAGTCAGATTCTAACGACAGATGCCTCAGACTTTGCTTGGGGAGCTCATCTAAATGGAAAGTGGATACAAGACAAGTGGCCTGCCAGACTACAGCATCTACATATCAACATGAAGGAGATGTTAGCAGTCCAGTTTGCATTAATGGCTTTCAAGGAGTTACTTCTTCCAGGGCAGGTGTTGATTCTAACAGACAACACAACTGTCATGTGGTACATCAACAAACAAAGGGGAACACACTCTTTCCCCTTTTGCACGCAAACAATGATTTTATGGGAGACTGCGCTCAGCTTGCAACTTACCCTTCAGGCAAGGTTTCTGCCGGAGCACAGAACTCCTTAGCAGATGTGTTAAGCAGACAAATCATGGATCCCCACGGTGGAAACTGGATCTTCATGTATTTCAAAAGTGACAGTGTCATGGGGAACTCCAGACATAGATCTGTTCGCTTCTCCACTAAACCACCAGCTGCCAAAGTTTTGCACAAAGAGGTTTCATCACACAGCTTGGAAAGTGGATGCTCTTTCTTTCAGTTGGAAAAATCTTCATGTGTATGCCTTTCCACCTCTGCCTCTTCTCCCAAAGGTGCTCCTAAAGGTCAGACAAGACAAGCCAAGGATGATTTTAATAGCTCCAGATTGGCCTCGCAACACTGGTACCCATTACTGAGGAGTCTGGTAAGGAAGCCTCCATGGCCTTTACCTTTGATTCCACACCTGTTGTCTCAGAGGGACGGTCACCTGCTCAATGTCAAGCTTCACTCTCTTCATCTAACAGCCTGGCATATTCTGTTTTGAACCACAGCAGGTCTCAACTTCCTCAACAAGTTTTAGATGTGATTATGGAAGCCAGAAGACCTAGTACAAGGAAAGTGTAAAATGGAAGAGATTTTTATTTTGGAGTGCAGCAAAGAATTTGGAGATTTCTGAGCCTAATTTGAGTGTGGCTCTTCAATATCTTACTGAGTTATTAGACAAAGGTTTGTCTTTCTCTTCCATTAAGATTCATGCTGCAGCAATTTCAGCTCACTATGATTGTGACCCACCATTGTTTTCGCATCCTTTGTTCAAGCAATTTCTTAGAGGGGCAAAGAATATAAGACCCCCACGGAGCTCCTACTCCTGCTTGGGATCTCAATTTTGTGTTGGAGAAACTTACTCTACAACCTTTTGAGCCTGCGGCTACTGCTGAATTGAAATACTTGTCATGGAAGACTGCTTTTTTGTTGGCCATTACTTCTGCAAGAAGGGTTTCTGAATTGCAGGCCCTTATGGCAGTAGAGCCTTTTTTGATTTTCCATAAGGATAGGGTATCATTACGTACTAATCCTTCTTTTATGCCTAAGGTGGTTTCTAGTGTGGCTTTAAACCAAACTATTCATTTGCCTACTTTCTATGCAGATCCCCAAAATAAGCGAAAAGATTTTGCACACTTTAGATGTACACAGGCAGTTGCGTTATTATTTAAGCAGGACCAAGGATTTTAGGCAGTCTCAGCAGTTGTTTGTTTCTTTTGCTTTGAGTTCTCAGGGCAAGCCTGTGTCAAAACAAACTATTTCTAAGTGGATTGGGTTTTGCATTGCATTTTGTTATTCCCATCATGGCAAGGAGATTCCAGCTGGGATTAGGCCTCATTCCACTAGGGCTACTGCCACTTCAACAGCATTCCTAAGGGGGGTGGCAACTAAGGATATTTTGGAGGCAGCTACTTGGAGTTGAGTGCATACTTTCTCCAAGCATTACCACCTTCCTCTCTACTCTAAATCTAGGGCTGGTTTTGCCACAGCTATTTTGCAAGGCTTGTTGTCAGCTCCTGCTTCCTTATGATTTGCCAGCCTCCCTTACCTTTGCTTTGGGATTCTACCCAATGGTTAGGACTGCAGCAATGTGGAATGAAGAACATAGTACAGTTTTGTACCTACCATAAATGTAGATGTTCGAGGATCCACATTGCTGCAGTCCTCCCTCCTTCCCTCTGTGTTTAGGGGTGGTTGTGTGGGTGAGGTTATACTCTTGTAATTTTGTATATATTGTACATATTTCTGGTGCAGGAGTGTTTGGTGTTTTTGGTTTCGGCCTTGTCTTTTTAGGGTCTTCTGACATCTGGGGCAAGAAAAGACTGAGGATATGACGTCGGTCATGCGCATTAGTACCCTGGCGTCCTGGCGTCAGACTAATGCGCCCTGACCGTACTTTGGTATTCGGGCCGACTGGGACAGCGGACTACCCAATGGTTAGGACTGCAGCAATGTGGATCCTCGAACATCTACATTTATGGTAGGTACAAAACTGTACTTTCCAACCTCTTCCACAGAACCGAAGGCTAAGGTTCCGAGACTTTCAAAGCAGACTACCCACTCAGCAGCATCCACTTCGGCACCACAGACCTCGGCACTAGTCTCGGTAGCACAGACTTCTTTAGTTTCCTGGTCTTTGCCGACCTCTCCTACTGCACTGCAGCAGACATTGCAAACCCCCTTGGTGCTGAAATCAAAATTTATATATACACTCCTCAGGACAAGATAGTCACCCTCTATTGACACTTTTGTGGGGCAGCTTCCCAATCCCTTCCTGGAAAGGCCAGAATCATCTTCTGGGTTATCTGTCCATTCCTCCAGGAGTCTCACCAAAGCAGATATTGTGAGGTTAGTGGATCAGCTCCTAGTGGTCAGGTGTCTTTCTGTCTCCTCCCTGACCCCCTCTCCCTTCTGGAGTTTGGGTGTTTTCTCTCAGGACTCCACTTATCTTCCTCCTCTTACCTCCTCGAAGGGCTTAGAGCTTCCCAGTCTGATCTTTTCGGTTTCAGCTGCTCTGGTGCCAACAGCCTTTTCACCTTCGGTTCCAGAGTCTGCTCTAACTTCTTCAGTTCCTTTGGAACCGGCAGACTCCTGGGGCGGTGGCTCTGCCATCAGGTCCGAGGGTTATGGATTGGTTCCAGCCTTTTATTGGAATTGTCCTTAACTCTGGGAACCCCAACAGCTGTTGGCCCTTCCTCGGCTCCTGCTTCAGGGGTAGGTCTCGGAGCAGGGTGTGACCTCTGTTCCAAGATTGCCTTTCTCATTTCCGAGCTCCCATCCTTCTTGGGGGGGGGGTCTCTGCAGACTCCCAGCTGGCACCCTTCTGTGTTGAAGTTTTATTCCCAGACTCCTCCTTGCCCAGAGCTGCCACCAACCTCCACGCCTGGCAGCGGGCACCTAGGCCGCAAGGTCCCCCCTGCAGAGGGCCCCCTCTTCTTCCAAGTCCTCCTCAAAGATTCCCACTGAGGAGCCTCCCAAGAAAAAAAATGTAAGAGGAAACATTTAGATTCCTCTGAGGAATCGTCGCAGAAGACGCAGGCTTCGATGATGGAGAGGGTTCCCCTGGTCACCCCAGGAAAACATCTCCTTCGGAGACATCCTAGAGATCCTCAAACAGAGAGGTAACTGGAAGCCCAAAGACCCTAACTCTGGGAGTCTGTATCCTTGCAAGCCTTAGGTGCTCACCCATCTACTTCTTGGGTGAACCTTCCTGCTGTTGATCTCATTAAATTAATTGCGGAGTGGGCTTGGAAGGCTCGTGGTTCCATACTATCTGCTCCTAAGGACCACTAGTACTGGGCAAAAGGGTTAGCAGTAGATGCCATGGTGGTGGCGGCAGCCACCAATAAGGAAATAGCTGAGGAGAGTTCCTCTGTTCATTCCCACCAACTGAAAGTCCAGGGCGATGGACAGAGTCAGAAAGCAGGTATACCCTTCATCTGCCTTCGCATTAAGGTCTTTGAATTCTTTGGCATATTTCACTAGGCTCCAGAGGGACCTGATCAGAGAGCTATCAGATTACCCTAGCAGGAGCTGTGCCTGAGGAGGTTCAGGACAAAATGGCCTCCCAGTTAGCCACTCTGGAGTCTACTGCCAACTCGGCCATGAGGCTCATTGTGCATGCACCCAAAGGGATTTCCAGGTCTGTTGGTTCAGGTGCTGCCATAAGGCAACACTCCTGGATGCGCCTTTGAGAGTTTGCATAGCCATTGAAGTCTTCCTTCGTCAGTGTTCCTTTTGACTGATCTTTATTTGGCCTCAAAGTCAAAGAAACTCTAGCCAGGTGTGAGAAAGGATGGAAAGACCCTATCTGCAGTAGGCATATGTTTTCCTGCTCCCCAATGGTCCTATTCTAGGAATCAGAAGAGCAGAAAGATGAGGTTCAGAAAACATTCTGAGGGCCTTTTCATGACACACATGGTGGAGGCTTCCCTCAGTACAGAGAGGGAAGCTGTAATGGAAGATGCTTACCCCAAGGTAGAGGTAGCCCACAGAGAATTAGGGGTCCAGAAATTCCTTCTCTGTGCAACCCTACCAGCTCGGGTCCAGTTGCTTACTTCTGGAAGCAGTCAGGGAAGATTACAATTAACTTCAGATTCTTGATGCAGAGATCATTGCCAGAGGTTACTATATCTCATTCACCCTTTTTCTGAGATCAAAACGAAGACTCCCTGATGTTCCACCCAGTAGAGGAACCAAGCAGCCTTAGAGATTCAAAAGCTGCTAGAGAAGAGTCATCCAAGAAGTCCCACCAGACCAGATAGGATCCAGAATTTAACTCAAGGTTCTTTTTAGTGCCAAAAAAGACAGGGGACTTGAGACCAATTTTTGATCTCAGCCTTCTGAACATGTTTGTTCAGCAAGCAAAATTCCAGATGGTCATGGTTCAGTCTGTACTTCCCTTTCTAGAGGAAAACAATTGGATGTGATCAGTAGACCTTCAGGACACGTATTACCACATAAAAATGGAGAAACATTCCAGAAGGTCCCCTCCACTTTTGGCTAGGAGCTAGGCACTTTCATCCAGAGTGCTGTCCTTTGGTCTTGCCACGGCCCCCAGGTTGTTCACCAAATGTCTGGCTGCAGTCACAGCTAACTTGAGGCTGCACGGATTCCACGTGTTCTTATCTAGACAACTGGTTCATCACTGCTTCCACCAGGCATCCAATGCTTCAAGCAACAGACTTCACTCTGCACCTGTTCGTTTGTCTGGGAATCACAGTGAATCAATCAAACTCTCAGCTAAGTCACACTCAAGATCTAGAGTTCATAGGAGTGTGTCTGATTGCCATCTCTTGCATGGCTTCCTTTCCTCTTCACAGGCTTTAGAAGATAAAATCCCAGGTATAAGCCATCCTGTCCAAAGACAAAGCTCCTGCACTTCTAGCCCTCCAAGCTTTAGGGTCCATGGCCATGACCATTACCTTGGTTCCTCTAGTGAGATTCCACATGAGGTTGCTACAACGGCTTCTAGCATCCCAGTGGTCAATTCTAACCCATCCAATGACATAGCCAATTATTATCATCAGTCACTGCAAGTAGGACTTATCCTGGTGGATGGAATCTGAGGAAATTCTTTTGGGCCGTCCCTTTGTTCCCCCTCAACCCAAGGCCATAGTGACCACAGACACCTCCCAGATGGGGTGGGTGGGTCATTGTCCGGGAAGAACAGTCCAAAGCTTCTTGGTCCCTGATGGAGGCCAGTCTGCATATCAGTATCCTGGAATTGAGGGCAGTACTCTTAGCATTGCAGTCCTTTCAATCTGTCCTTCCTCTAGGAACAATTGCAGTTCAGTCAGGCAACATGCAGTTGGTCTGGTACATCAATAGGCAGAATGGAACCAAGTCTTACCCTCTGCGTCAGGCACTCAGTGTGGCAATGGGCGATATCCTCCAATAATTGCAACACACATCCCGAGGAGTTCAAACATGATCGTGGACAAACTGAGCAGATGCATTCTCCTGCCTCACGAGTGATCTCTCAATCCCAGAGTGACAAAGAAGATTTTTCGTCACTGGTGCCAGCCTTGCTGCAACCTCTTTCCATCACCCATAAACAACAAATGCAGCAGCTGCTTTGCCCTAATCCTCCCTCAGGGGGAGTCCCTGAGAGACATTTGCATCCTTGATTGGCCCTCGGGACCACTCTGTGCCTTTGACCCCTTCCCTCTCATTCCCCTCTTTTTGAAGAAAGCAAGCAGGTTGAGGAGCAAAGTGATCCTCCTTGCACCCTTCTGGCCTTGACAAGTTTGGTTCCCTATCCTTTGGCCTTACCTAATTCATTGTCCATGGATTCTGGACCCAGATCCATATCTGCTGTCTCACCTGCAGGGACTGGTGCACTCCAACCTTCAAAACCTCAGGCTTATTGCTTGTTTTCTCCAATACCACTAGTCACCAGGCAGAATAATTTACCTTCCCCTGCTCAAAAAATTCTGCTGGCTTCACGTAGACCATCCACCAGGAAACTCTGAGTAAGTGTCCATCTCTGCACTGGCGGAGAAAGTTTTGGAATTTTTAGCCATACTTTTTGATCAAGGAGCTCCTGCTTCCACAGTTAAGGTACAGTTACCTGCCTTTTCTAATTTCCGTAATGGCTTTGAAGGCCATTCAGTAATTTCCCGTAGATTATGTAGAGTATTCCTGAAAGGAGTTTTGTGATTTAAGCCTCCATTTAAAGACCCTCTAGTCCCTTGGGATCTGACGTTGGTTTTGCAGTCCTTGGTGCACCCTCCCTTTGAACCAGCAGCGACATGTCACTTAAAATTTCTCATGAAAGACTTTCTGATCACCATTACCTCTGCCAGTTGAATTTCTAGATTCACACCTTATGCTCAAAACCCCCATGTTTGGTTTTTCATAAAGATAAGAGTTTCACTAAGAACCAACCTGTCCTTTCTTCCTAAGGTGGTCTCAGAATCCAGTATTAATCAAACTATTGACTTGCCAGTTTTCTTTCCCAGCTTTTCCAACAAATGTAAATATTGCTTACACTTGCTGGATGTTCACAATTACATTTCTACCTCAGCAGAACTAAAGAATTTAGAAAATCAGATCAGCTGTTTTTATCTTTTTCCGGTCCAGGTCCTTGTCAAAATGTCTAAGAGACTGTATTACATATATATATATACATATATATATATATATATATATATATATATATATATATATATATATATATGTATATATATATATATATATATATATATGTGTGTGTGTGTGTGTGTATAACAAGAATCTCAAGTTACCTGCACCTGTGAGAGTGCATCCCACCAGATCAATAGGCATGTTAGCTGTTTTCCATTCCAAGGCTTCTGTGGATGAGACATGCACAATAGCAACATGGGCTACTCCACATAAATGTATCACTCATTAGAAATTGGATCTGGTCTCCAGGGCAGCAGCCTCCTTTGGTTCTATGGTTCTCAGAAATATCCTTCCATAAGGCCACCCAAGACCTAAAGAAGCTGGGGACTTCATCCCAAAGGTCAAGGATAAATGAAGATTGACATCAGATAAAGAAGTTGTGTACTTATAATGTTCCATCTGGGTTGTCTTTTTGATCTTCATCTGTCCTTGACACCCCCACTCTCCTTCCCCTCCTCGACTTCCTGGAGGATTGGACACTTGTCCTGGTATATTCATCAGGTTTGACCTTGGACACTGGTTCTTCTTATGGTTGTAAATTCCTCTGTCTTTCTATCTGGCTGCAAACTCTGAGGTAATATGGAGAAGAGTATTGTGGGTAGAGTCTTGGCTCAAGAGTTTTTGGCTGGCACGAGCTGTGTAATGGCTGTGCTGGTTCCAAGGATTGGAACCGTTCCACAGGTCAAGGATGGAACACAGATGGAACGCTATAGTAGGTGCATAACTTTATATATATATATATATATATATATATATATATATATATATATATATATATATATATATATATATATATATATATAATGAAGTTACTGATAGGTAAGTGTCTAGGGCCCAGTCATTTAGATGTCTCTTGTGAAATTTGTTCGAGTTTCATTGCTCGTGCTCTTGTGGAATGCCAAAACAAATTGATTCTTAAGGATATTCTTCTTCAGCTTGCTTCTGTTTCTAGTCCATCTCAAGAATCAGGGGCTCAAACCCCTACTAGAAAACACAAGGGGCCCAGGGAGCACAGAAAACGCTCCCCTGCCCATTCTCTTCCAAAAAGGGCTACTTCTGAGCTACCAGCAAAGACTCTAAACCTGTTGGATCTGAGGCCTTCAGATTTGACACAAACTTTGTCACCTCCTCAGCGCAGAACTCCTAGCCCATCCATGGAGGTCATATCTCATACTATGAGGTCTCCCTTTCTTCAAGGTACCATGAAGAAGCCTTTAAGACCTCCCTCCATGTCACCCTCCATGTCATCCTCTGTCCGATCTTCCCAGAGCCTTTCTGAAGTGGAGGTGGACAGGATGACAAGAAACCTCAGGACGCAAATACAGGTAGGAGTTTTGTCTGCTCCAACCCCCACCAAATCTGTGAGCCAGCTTATTTTCTGTGCCTTTGATTTTGCCTTCTGTGATCCAACTTCCCATTTCAGAGCCCTCAGATCTGGAGGTATCCAGAGTTGACACATTGGACCCAATGGCCCTTCTTTCCCCAGCTGCGATGATGATTCTGATCTGATTGGCTCCAACCTTCTTAAAGCATGATAGATCTCAGAGCCAAAGCATCAGATCCAAGGGAATGCCCATTGCTTTCCCTCAGAGCTTCGGTGCACGACAAGTCAGCTCCGACTCCCCTTTCAGGGAAGGATATCCGTAAGGATTTGGAATTGGCTGCTGCAAGAGCTTAAGTTCAGGAAAGATTGCTTTTGGCCTCTCCAGGTTTTTCTGCATTCGAAGTGGTGGAGCAGGTATTCTCCCAGCCAAGAATTACTTCTTTGTCTACCTCCTTCAGATCCTACTCCTGTTCTGACTTCTGTGCTTCAGCCTGCTTTTCCTCCACCTCAGGGCAGCCAGACTGTAAGAGCCTCCAAACAGCTCCCCCTGTGGAGCGACCCATCTCTTCCGACACCTCCCCAGAGCATCCCACATAGGAGGTTACTTGGAAGAGACTGTGCAAGAGGAGACACTTGAATTCCCCTCAGGAATCACTGACTGGCAGAAAGCACTGACTGTGATGAAAGGGAAGGATCCTCAAGATCTCCACTGGATGTCTCCAAAGGAGACATCCTTGACGTTCTGCACCAAAGAGGTGGTTGGTCTACCCAAAGCCCTTCCTCAGCAGATTCTGTGTTTTGGAGACATGCGGGTCTGGCCCTTCTACATCTTGGGTGTCCCTCTCCCTGCGGATGACCTTATCAACCTTGTCTCCTGCAGGGCATGGAAGGAGCTGGGCATTGTGGAGCCCATTCCAAAGAGAGCTGACAAGATCCTTAGTGCTTCATCCGATAGGCAGCACTGGACTAAAGGTTCCCCAGTAGATTCCATGGTTGATGCACAAGCCACTAAAAAGGAGCTGGATGAACAGAGCTCCTCTGTCCATCCCCCTAACAAGGAGTCTAGGGCTTTGGACAGATTTGGGAAATGGGTGTATGCTTCAGCAACTTTTGCATTGCGATTACTGAATTACATGGCACTGTTCACCATACTGCAGAGGGACTTAAGGAACTCTGTAGCTCTGCTTCAGGGTCTCTCTCTTCAGAAAAGGAAAAGACCTTTTCCTCCAGATTGGCTCCCCTGCAATCTATCTCTAATATGTCTATGAAGCTAATCTTCCCTGCAGTAGAGGGTACCTCAAGGGCAGATGGTTCAGGCATTGCTGTAAGGCGCCATGCCTGGATGCAGCTCTGTGACTTCGCAGAACCTTTCAAGGAATCCTTAATCAGTGCTGCTTTTGGATCGTCATTGTTTGGTTTCACTGTTGAGACACTGTCCCATACTGAGAAGGATGGAAAAGACCTCATCTGCCATCAGAATCCAATTTTCTAACTCGCAAAGACCATTCTCCAGGAACCAGTGTGGTGGTAATAAATTGTGGTGCAAAAAATCTCAAGATCCTTCTGTGGAATTACAGGGAGATTTTTCGACAGCGGCAAAGAGGGAAATAACTATAATGTTAGATGCTGTCCTCATGCCAGAGGGGGAGAGGGGGTCCGCAGAATCTAGGGGCATGGAGCTGCTTCTCTGGGTTCTTTCAGTGCTCCTGAAAGGTTGCCCAACTGTCCCTCACTGGAGGCAGTCGGGGGCGGCACCTATCCTTGCACCCAGATGCCTGGTTATCCATCACAAATGATTGTTGGGTGCAAAGGATCATATCTATAGGATAATTCCATTCCATTTTTCCAAAGACCAAAATAAAAGAAAAATCTTTCCGATGTCCCATTCAGTCAGAGGGAGGAAGCAGCATTACAGATCGCAAAGCTGCTAGAAAAATGAGTTATCCAGGAGATCCCACCAGACCAAGTTGGATCTGGAATTTACTCAAAGTTCTTTTTAATGCCGAAGAAGACAGGGGACTAAGGCCAGTCTTGGACCTAACTTTACTAAACAAATCAGTTATCAATGTGAAGTTCTGGATGGTCACAGTTCAGTCCATTCTACCTCTGTTAAGAAAGAACGATTGAATTTGCTCCATTGACCTTCAGGACATGTACTATCACATCAAATGAGCAGGCACTCCAGAAAGTTTCTTAGCTTCCGGCTGGAGACCAGTCATTTTCAGTTCAGAGTATTGCCCCTTGATCTCACCACAGCCCCTAGCATGTTTACCAAATGCATGGCGGTAGTAGCAACTCACTTGCGACTGCATGGATTCAAAGTGTTTCCCTATCTAGATGACTGGCTACTGACCGCACCAAACAGGCATCTATTATTACAAGCCAAGCGCTATCTACTATACCTAGCCCCCACCTTGGTCATCATGACCAATATGCAGAAATCTCAGCTACAACCTGGACTCCACTGCTGAGAATTCTGCTGGTTGAGGTAAAGTCCCCAACTGTGACAGTGTGTCTGTCAGTGAGCCAGTTAGCAAACCAAATGATAAACTCTCCCAGTTGAATATCAACCCTTCTGTTATCAATGATGCCCGAATGTGGCACTTTGTCGAAGGCCTTGGCTAAGTCAAGGTAGGCTGTATGTACAGATTTGCCTTTATCTATGGCTCTGGTGACATTTTCAAAGAAGTCCACCAGGTTTAGCAGGCATGACCTGATTTTGACAAAACAAAACTGTGTCTGAGCAAGGGTTGGGAGACCACCTATATCCTTATTTATAAGGTCCATTATGATTCGTTCCATGGTCCTATATATAAGGCTGGTTAAGCTTATGTGTCTGTCCCAGGGTCTGTTGCTATATCTCCTTTATGAAGGGTGATGATTGTTGCTGTTTTCCATTTAGCAGGGACAAAACCAGTACTGACACTGTGGTTGAAGAGAGTGCCTAATGGAGTCGCTAATGTTTTAGACCATTTAAAACCCAATGTGGGATGCCATCCAGTGCCATCGAGGATGTGTTTTTGGCCTTAGGGAGAGCATTAATGACGTGCTCTTTGGAGATGCAAGGGAGAGAGATGTAGATGGAATGCTATGTGGAATGTTACAAGTTGTCTTATTTGTTTACTATTTTCCCAGGATCGGTGTACATGATGCCATCCACAGCTAGTTCAGCACTTGCCTGGGTCCTACCTTTTAGCTTACGGATATATCTGAAGAATGCCCTATGGTTATCCTTAGCTATGGTTGCTGAATTTTTTGAAGTTGCCCTTAGAGGATTTTACAAGTTGTCTTATTTGTTCAAGCAGAGAAGGGTGTTCTTCAAGTGCTGGAACCTCTCTTTTTTTATTCTTAGACAGCAACTTCTTCCTCTTGTACAAATTGTTAATGCTATATGTCCATCAGGGAGTCTTGTTTTTTTTCTTGAGGATCTTGTTTTGATCCTGTCAGGTACAGCTGTGTCAGTACATTTGTGTAAGTGTTTGTACAGGGCATTTGTGTATACCTTCGTATAGCTGTCAATGCCATCTGTAGGAACAGGAGCTTGGAAGTTATTTATGCCATCCCTTAGGAGGGTATAATTAGCTTTGGTGAAAATTTTAAGCTTGATTTCACCTAAGAGGGGCTCAGGTCTTATAGCTACTTCAAATGTGACTGATTTGTGATCAGATTTAATCCCGTGCAGACGAGTACCAGTAAGAGTGAAAGGGAAGGTCTACAAGAGGGTAGTGAGACCAGCTATGTTATACGGGTTGGAGACCATGGCATTGACAAGGCAGGAGTCAGAGCTTGACGTGGCAGAGTTGAAGATGTTAAGATTTGCAGTGGGTGTGACGAGGGTGGACAGGATTAGGAATAAGTATATTAGAGGGTCAGCCCAGGTTGGAAGGTTTGGAGACAAAGCCAGAGAGGCAAGATTACATTGGTTTGGACATGTGCTGAGGAGGGATGCAGAGTATATTGGGAAAAATATGCTAAGGATGAAGCTGCCAGGTAACAGGAAAAGAGGAAGGCCTAAGATAAGGTTTATGAATGGTAGTGAGAGAGGACATGCAGGCAGTTGGTGTAACAGAGCAAGATGCAGAGGACAGGAAGAAATGGAAACAGTTGATCTGCTGTGGCGACCCCTAATGGGAGCAGCCAAAAGAAGAAGAGTCCTATACTTGTTGTGGTACAATGGTTTTCCTTGTTGGTGAAGATCAGGTCGAGAATATCTGAGCCCCTTGTGGGGATGCATACTATTTGTTCCAAGGTATTAGTGTTAAAGTGAAGGAACCTTTGTGCAAGCATGTTGGTACTCATATACGTTTCCCAGTCAATGGAGGGATAATTAAAATCGCCCATGACTGGAGTGTTTGGTTGTAATTTGATTGACTCAAGTAGGTCCAAATAAGCAGCATGGGTATCTTGGTTCATTGAAGAAGGCCTGTAGGTAATGATGACTTGAAGGTGGGGGGGGGGGGTTTAACCCACAGTTAGTTGAACTTGGAGTAACTCCATGGAGTTCTCCTGTCTAACCAGTCTAGAGGTGTATTTATCTTTGATAAAGATAGATACTCCTCCTCCTTTGGTTCTCACGCTAACATTGTTGTGGTCTGAAAGTGTGGAAGGCATTGTAGCCTTGCAAAGGCCAGGGTACTGTCTTGTGTCCCTGAACCAAGTTTCTATGAATGCACATACATCGACATTTTCCTGGGAGAGGAGTGCTTTCAGAGAGCAGTTTCTGATTTAAACTCCTAATGTTTAGCAGCATAACCCTTAATTTATTTGTGTGAGTTATATTTTCACGTCGGAAATTTTGTTTTTGAGACCTTGCCTTTAAAAGGCTGTATGGTGTTTTTACACAAAGCAAAAATTCTCTCCAACTAATAAAATGGCCAGTGTACAACTTTAGTATATACCAGATAAAAAGAAACACCATCTGTACCACAGCAACGTAGTTTATTAAAAAGTAAGTGCTTTCAGGGATCCAACCCCTTCATCAGTTGTTTGCTGAAGGGGTTGGATCCCTGAAAGCGCTTACTATTTTAATATACTACATTGCTGTGGTACAGCTGATGTTTCTTTTTGTCTGGTGTATGGTGTTTTACTCCATTTAAATCACTGTCTTGCTTAAACTTGCTTGGCTAGTAGTGGAATCCATCTTAGAATCAGTTGTGGTTGATCTGAATGAGATTTAGCAATTGCTACAAGTCCTGGATGGTTTAAAGATCTTGGGCTTCAGATTTCACCTAGCTTTCATTAGTTCTTTTGTTTTCTTCTGTTGTGTTTACTTTGTGGAGCTCTGCTGATCTCAGACCCATGGTAACACTGTTTTCATAGTGGGGTCATAGACGAGTACTTGGCTAGCTGCCCATGTGGGCCATTTTAAGCCTAACTTATTTTCTTTTCAAGGGTGAGAATCAAACCCTGTACCTTGTGACTGAGAGATAAACGCCTTAACCATTATACCAACCCAACTGCTAAAGTTTTTCTCCCAAGTGGAAATGGTCACAGCACATCTGTTTTTGAAGCTTTACCTCCCTGATGAATAGTCCATGCTAGTTAAATTATCTCTTATTACAGGAAGGGTACATTCTTATAATATCAGTAAATTGCTTATCCATTTCTGCTTTGTTTAAACTGATTGCGCTGAGTTGCGCAAGTTTCCTTTTGGCTGCACTCTTCTGCACAGCCTGAGTACCAGGGGCACTGAGTAGAGCAAGCTTATGTTGAACATAAATAAAACTGTCGTCCATAGTTGTAATCATCAGCCCCTCTTTATATTCTACGTTACTTTAAATTTAGCAGCATTGTTCATCATGGGAAGTCGGTACAAAATCCCCATTCTGTTACCAGCCTTGCAGCATTTGGAATCCTGAGGTAATTATGAACTGCCTGTTGCTCATTGAAAAACTCCTACTACACCCAGAAAGATTCTTATCTGAGAAAAGTTTAAATATTTAACTCAACCGGAAATGTCTCTCGCTCTCTCCCTGTCAACCTGCTACATGCAGTGATCTTAATGCTATCTTACTGTATGCAATGTCCACCAATTGCAAACTGTAAGCTGTCTCATGCTTACAGGGGCTGATGATTATTATTTTTCAGCACTTGATGGTACTGGTACAATAATGCTGAGTATTATATCTCTGTTTATACCTCTTTGAATTCATTTGGCTTTTAATTAGATATTCTGTGTATATTACTGTAATCACTGTGTATCACTGTATCTACCTTTGTACCAATTAATGTTTAATATTTTCTCTATCTGTGTTCCTGTCGGAGCTTTTCTCCCCGGGCCTGCAGTGAAAATGGGCTCTTTTAGGCCCAGTGGACTTTTCCAGTAAACAAATGTAGTAAATAAATAAATATACTGATGCCACTAAAAAATCTTTTACAAAGCCTCCTAGGACTCCAAAAACTAGGCATCGGCTTAAGCCCTTGAATTTACCTCCTCCCCACAACTCAGAATTAACAGTTCATATCCATTATTCCGCCTATTCTAACACTATATTAAATATGAACACTATCAGGGATGAAATAACTGGCACACAGATAAGGCAACCCTGGCTGATTCTCTAGGGATGGTCGGCATCTCTCTCTCTATGGTTTCTGTATGTTGGTTAAGATGTTTTCTTCTCCAGTAATACTTTTTTAAGGCTAGGTTACTCTCTTCAAATTACCTAAATAGCCAACCACAATAAAAATCATATAAAAGTAGCCGTACTCTGTGCTAGAAACCCAAAAAAAAAAAATCACTCCTTATAGGCATTCCTAATCCTTAAAAATATTGATACATGCAGTTACTGAAACATTTTATTTATTTACATTTGTTTCGCAGGAGAGTCTGACTGAGCATGAAATAAACCCTTTTAAGTAGAGGCCTGGGGAGAAAATCTGCAAACATAATAATACACAACATATTTTTCAAAAATATTATGTAAGAATATTGGCAAAATAAGAGAGCAGACATTGATTAAAATAGCAAATGGCTATTAAGTTACAGTAAGTGTTTAACCTTTTACATCAGGTAACTGAAAAAAGGTAAGTTTAAGCAAGTTCAGTATTTATGGTCATAATCATCAGGCAAAATTTGAATTGTTGAAGGAGATGGTTAGAATAAAGCAGGTTAACAAGAGCTTTAGGTAGAGGGAAGAGTATGTGATAAAACAGTGGGGTTAGAGTTGAGGGATGTTGATAGGAGTGACATTAGTTTGGTCAGATAGTGATACCGTAGATTAGTTAAAGGGGAGGAACATTGACATCAGTAGAAAGTCATCGATAGTCCATAGAGTTCTATAGAGATGTGAGGTTTTTAACAGGGAAAGGAAGCGTTAGGGGAGGGTAAGAGTATTCCATGAGTGGTAGCTAGCCAGGGAAGTTGGAGCAGGAACAAAGCCAGGTGTTTTCTAAATATTGTTTCAATTGTTCTTTTAAATGCGATTGAATTAGTTTGTTGTCTGATGGGTGCTGGAATTGAGTTCCAAATTTCGGACACAAAGCTTGAATAATAAAGCACCACCATCAGTGTTTAGGGTTTTAGTTGTTGAAACTCGACATTGATCTGTAGATTGTAGCTGTATGTTTGCAATGTACCACTGTACTAAAATTTTTTTTAGTGAGGGGCAACTTCTGGAAGATACATACTGTGAACAGTTTTTAGGTAATAGTAGGTAACTAATTACTTAGTTCCATCCAGTTAAGGAGTTTCAGTGCAGAAAAGTGGTTGTTCTGCAAATTTTGCAAATTTCTTACAACATTGCTCTAGGTTATTTAACAGAGTTGTTTGCAAGTTAGTAATCAGTGGTATGGCAGTGGTGGTGGAAATAGATATGCCATATTAAAGAACAAACTTATATCTAAGGTTCGAGAGAGTGTAATTTATGAAGACAAGGTGTCCAGTATCGATAGGACAACAATATGCTTTTTTGACACGTCAGTTGATAGTTATGCCATTTGTGATGCACCAGTTGGAAAATATTACAGGAAAATTTTGACTTAAAGCTATTGGCAGTACCCCTAGGTTTGTGTATAAAATAACAAATAGTTTTAGTTTTATTACAGAAAGATGGTACAAAGACTTCTGTACCAGTAACAAACAAAAATAAAGGAGCCTACAAATGTGGCTTTTGTTCAGCCTGTAGATTTATTTTTGAGGGCCATATATTTCATTAGCACATATAAAAGAAACTATTGCAGTCCCAGGGAGGTTCACATGTACGTCTAAAGGGTTGGTTTACATTAGTTTATGTTCAGGCTGTAATGCTTTCTACGTAGAAATGACTACAAGGAGCCTAGAGAAGAGTAAAGTAACATTTGTATTCTTTCAAAACATAAGATGAAAAGATTGCTTTGTATAAGCATTTCATATTGTGTAAAAAATATAAAAATGTTTTTATTTTCCGTATTGGAATTAGTCCCTTTAGACTTAAGGGCAGGTAACTTTAAGAACAGAGTCAAGGTTAATAATCCGAATGGCAAATAAAATTAAAGGCTCATTGGTATCCAGAGTTAAATGATTCTGTTAACATAAAGTGTTTTTTTTTTAAATAAAAGATCGAATGGCTATGAAAGCAGCAGTATTTTAGAGCTCCATATAACTAGTTAAATAAGACAGGAAAAAATATTCTTTTTTTTTTCTTCAAAGTATAAAATCTTATAGATACAGGACTAATTTACACAATTAGAAACTCTGGTGAAGTTTGACAAATAATTTCCTATCAAACAGCTTGGAGATACATTCACTTGTTAAAATGAGAAACTCAATGAATTCTCACCAGGATGCTGCCTTAAAGAAGGAACTACAACAGATGGCATCTACCCTGCAGGAGTTGTCGTTGAAGACGGATGATTTTAAAGAGAACCTAGAAAATCTTAAAACAAGCAGTCAAAAACAGGCTGACACCCTCAAGGAAATGCTACAACAACACCAGACAAGGACAACAGGAATAGAGGTTTCTCTATATGACTTGGACAGCAGACATAAGGAAGGGGAAACACAGAAAGAACTGCTTCTTAAACAAAACACTTGGTTAATAAAGTAGATGATTTGGAAAATAGGGAGAGGAGAAATAACATCAGGATTTTCGGATTACCTGAAAACACTAAGGGTGAGGATATTATTTCCTTTCTATCAAGCTGGATCCTTGACTTTTTAAATTTAAAAGAAAGACTTTCCTTTGGTATTGAAAGGGCGCACAGAGCTCTTGGGAAACCTGCCACTAACTCAAACTCTCCTCCTAGGTCAATAATTATCAAATTGCTTTCATACTTGGACAAGGAACTGATCTGCTTGGAGGAAGGCACCTCTAAAAGATTAAACCGAGCCTGATAAGATTTGATAACGACTATTCATCTAGCATAATGGAACAAAGGAAAAAAAGTGTGGCCAATGATAAAGTTTCTGAAACAAAATAACATCAAGGCACAGCTTGCATATCCAGCTAAGATAAGAATACTGCATGCCAACAAGAATGAGGACTTTTATTGACTTAGAAGAAGCCTCTTCTTTTATTAAAACTAATAATGTAATTACTTTACCAGAAGATGTGGATTGGATGTCACCTTCTCTCAAGAGAGCAAAAGAAACAAATGTCTGGACAAACGTCAAAAAGAAGAAGCAAAAGACTGATACTGTTACAGCCAAATCTCTCAAAGCATCTACTATATGAAATTAATTGTTTTAACATTACTTTAAAGGACCAGTTTTACTGCTTGCAATTTTAAAACAAAGGTAACTAACTACTGGAATCTGTATCTATATTTTTTGAAAATAGATGACACATGAGAGTTTTCACATTACCTCAGGTATGTAAAACAGGATACTTTTTCACAGAAGGAGGGTTATATAGCACATAAAATATTTATACTGTAAATCAACATCCATAGTATATGTGTATTTTCTCTTAATTTTCTCTCTTCTTCTCTCTCTTCTCATTATTTATTTTAACTGCAACTTGTCCCACTTTCTAAATTCTCCCCTATTTACAATACTAATATAGTCTGTATATATTTAATATCTCACTATCTGTACATAAATAGTCTAAAATCTAGTTTTATGGTAGACTAATTGGAATAGTGAACTTAATTGTTATTACAATATTTATTAGATTAATGATAGTTACTGTTATGCTTATTGGGGTATGCCATGGTGGTACGGCGGTAGCGTTGTTACCTCACAGCAAGAGATTCTCCTGTTCAATTCTCAGCGTGGCTTCTGTGTGGAGTCTGCATGACCTCCCTGCGGTTGGGTAGCATTTGAAAGACATGCGTGCGTAAATGGGTATGCCTTCGTTGAAGGTTGGGTGTCGAGCTGGCAGCATTTTGTAAAAATCTACTGCCAATCATTAGCGGACCGGAGTTCTGCTATGGCGACCCTTTACCAGGAAAAAGCCAAAAAGCAAACAACAACTGTTATGCTTATTGGGTTTGGGGACATGTTCGTAATTAACTCTGAAATGTTCCATTCATGTACATATGTCCTTTGAATTATTTTCTTTTAGTATTAACAAATATATAAAAAAAAGAGTGAGAGGGAAAAATGTACTGTTGGTTAAGAGAAGTAAAGCTTTCTTCACATTCTATTTGCTTTGCCATAGCAACAGTAAACAGTTGCTGCTGTTTCTAAGGACACTGTTAACCTGTGAAGTGCATTTAGCCTCACAGGTAACACACAATAAGAAAAAAGTAATATTTAGTTATTAAAATGAAAAACAACCTAAGCAAGGTAAAATAAATACATAATAGGATTATTTGTAAATATTTTATGATTTATCCTCATATGATTACATATTCCTGGAAACACAACTAAAATGTTCCCAAACTACATGTGCACTTAAATGTAGCTGCTTGATTAAAAAGTATTACTCAGTTTAACATGCTGATTCCACAAGCTGTCTGCACTGTAAAAGTTACATTTTATATGTTACTTGAAATTGATAGTCTCTAGAGCACATGAAAAAATGCATATTACTTTTTGCAACATGTTATCTTTGCAGTTACCTCACACTCTCTGTACAAACTCACTTGGCAACTGATAGCTATTCATTTAAAATATCAGTCCCTTAAAATGCTATTGACATTTTGACAAAATATAAACTGAACTGTAAAATGAATGACTTGAAAGAAGTGAAGTAATGCATATATTTCAGACAGTTCTTGACACTACAGTATAAGTAAAAATGTATATTCACAAGGAAGTGTTGAAATGTTTTAGTCTTCAGTTAAAATAGCTTACTGTCATCATTTTGCAATATCAGAAAGTTTGAAGAGCTAGGAAATTACTATTTGTTTTTATAATGATTATTCGACAGATGTTTGAGTCTGCTTTGTTTAATGAATTGTGATACATGTTTATGAGGAAAAGTGGACTCGATTAGATGTTATTACAATAGGTGAATTGTGTTTTCGGACAAATGAGCTTTGTGAAAAGTGCACTCTAATTTGATTTTCAGTGAAATGTGCTTTTGGTGAATAGTAGATCCATATATATATATATATATATATATATATATATATATATATATATATATATATATATGTGTGTATACAATGAATAATCAAAGAGTTTGTGCTAAACACAAAACATCGAACAAACTCAGTGGTAATTATCATTATCACCACCTAAATCATCTAAAATAGTAATGGCAAATGTAAAACATGATTAGTGACTCCGTTTGTACCTGCATATTTACATATGTAAATCAATATTTAATTCAACACACATACATACATGTGTATGTGTACATGCATGCATATATTGCAATCTTTAAGCTTTTTTGCCTGAGTAATGTGCATGCATATGCCTATGTGTATGCATGCACATAGGCAATTTATTCACATAGGTATACATCTTATAATTCAGACATGGTTGATACTAGCATCCATAATCACACATACCAAAATAAAATATCTTCATGTTCACCCACAAACACGGTACTTATGAAAGTATATACTAATGACCACACAAATTCACACTCGTGATTATTCTACAAATATCACTGAACTGGATATGCCCTGCATGCATACCACTCAACTATACAGATTTTTGCCTCTTATTTTTGGTCTGATTCGCAAAATTATGCTTTTCTGGCAAAACCGTGAGGACTGTAGTCAGAAAATAATGACAGACACTTGAGTTTCAGACTTTATACCCTGCAGAAGAACCATGCTAATGCAAAACCTGTTATTCTATCAATTTAAGTTTGTAAAAGCAATATTTAAAAAATGTTCCTATTTTGGGGCCTTTGTCCCTCCATTATTTACGGCTTTGTCCAGATTTCTTGCTCTAAGAGGTTGAGAGGTATGCCTGCATGATAACACGTACTGCAAAGTTTAGCATTACACAGTGTGCAATTTTTAATTTCTGAATACCCGCCTACTGCGTTTTATGTCCTGTAAGAGCAGCAACAATGTACAAATAGATTACATGGTACTTTTAAGCAAACATTTAATAGTGCATTTTAATAAAAAAATAAAACTGATTTGTACTGTACTCTCTAAGGTACCCTAACAAACTTAATCTCTGTATGAAATCATTTAATTTATACCCGTTATTCAGCTTTGTGCTTGTTTGTTTACCTATTAATTTCAGTTTGGTAACCAAGAAAGTGGATAGTCTGACAGACTCTTTTCAGTCGCAACCTGACCTCCATAGTACAAGACAGAAACAGAAAACGGAAAATAGAATAAAGTATTATACCACCTTCTGAAGGAAAGTCAAACAGTTTGGCAAAATGCAGAAGTGGAATTCAAGCACGATGATAGATAAAGATAAAAAGAAATGAAGTGAGAGCAAACTATAGCTATAACTTTGAAAACCAAACTAATAAAACTGGACAAACAATGTGAGACAAGATCCAGAACATTTTGGAAAAAAACATATATAAAGACATTGCACATAGTACACAAATGCCACAGATATAGCTAACCTGCTGGCAGACAGGTTCAGTGAAAACTTCACCCCCCTGTCCCCCTTCAGTAAACCAGGACATCCCCAGCACCTGCCCTCTCAAAGGCAAAAAGTACAGTCTCCATGGGACCCGATAACATCCCTGGCTGCATCCTGCATGAACTCAGGCATGAGCTCTCAGCTCCATTAGACACCCTATTCAACAAACGCCTGAGCACCAGCTTCATCCCAGCTAAATGGGGGATAGCCACTGTCATCACTCTACAAAAAGATGGAGCTTCCACTGACCCAGGCAATTATAGGCGCATCAGCCTAACTAGCCTGATCTGCAATGCCATGGAATGCATCATCATGCACCTTATAAACAAGGACATTGGCAACTTCCAAAACCTTAACCCCTCACAGTTTGGTTTTGTCAAAGGGAGGTCATGCCTGTTAAACTTGGTCAACTTTTTTCAAAACAGTCACCAAAGACATGGATGAGGGGAAGACTGTGCACAGCACCTACGTTGACCTCACCAAAGCCTTTGACACTATTCCCCACTAGGGCATAATAGATAAACTCTCTCAGCTAGGCATCAACCTGTATGTTACCAGATGGGTAGCAAACTGGCTCACTGATAGAACCCACGTAGTCAAAAGTAGGGGAAGCCACCTCTAGCAGTAGACCGGTAATGAGCGGTGTAAGCCAAGGATCGGTCTCGGGGCTTCTACTGAGTTTACATTTATATTAAATCACTTAATAATAACAAGAGGTGTAGATCCCACCCAGTTAAATATTGTCAGTTGGTTTAAGTTTTTAAGTTCAGGGTTATCGACTCAATAGATACAGATGCCGGGGGGGGGGCACCCACTCTTAGACTTGAGAAACTAGAACATCTCTGGCAGCTAAGACTTAATGCATGCTATACCATGGCATGCCATGCTTAATGAAATGAGTTCCATTTTATGCGTCTTAAAACTTAAGAGCCTCATGAGATAATATTTGTAACATGCTATGGCTGGCTTTATATTAAGACTACCAATAACTTTAATAATACTATCATTTTCTGACAACCTTTCTGATTAGTGTATATTTTAGGACTCTTGTATATACATATTTTTCTCATATATATATATATATATATATATATATATATATATATATATATATATATATTTTTTTTTTTCCACTTTTTAAAAAAGTGTGAGAGCTTTTTAACAAGCCACAGCTGACCATATTTAACTGGGTGGGATGTACACCTCTTGTTATTATTAAGTGAATTTATATAAATGTAAACTCATAAAGAGTTGTATCTTATTTAACCTGATCATCAGCAAGTTTTCTAGTGTTAGTAGTATGCCTTTAAGTATGTGAGCAAGCTTAAGTGCATCAATTAGGCACTTGATAAAGTAAATACCAAAACAAAACTGGAAAGCAGAACCAAGCTGGATAAAAACGGCACAGACTGTTTTATTCAAGGTAAGCGCTTTCAGCTAAGCAAATGCCCAGCCTTCATCAGACAAAAGTCACTCCACACAGCTCTATTTTTATATAAAAAAGTAGTTCACATTCATTAATCGTTAATAAACCAATCACTGTCATGAATCAATTTAAAGTGGTTACACCTATAATCATCATATTATAAAACCTTCCTTTCTTAATCTTTTTAGTCAGTGTCAAACAAATGTTTACTCAAGAAGCACCTATTCATACAAAAAAACAGATATAAAGTGTATATAATACAACAAAGTTACAAGCTACATTAAAAAAACACTCAATAGCATAAAAAACTGAATGCTTAAGGATAGTAAAATAATTAAATATATTATTCAAAGAGAAGCTGTCTCACATTAAAGTTGCTATAAAATGCTATACAAATTGCCTAATAGCATTTACCTAAGAAGAGTTTTAAGTTTAAGCACACACTTTATGGATGCAAAATCATTTAACCCGGGGGGAGATGAGCACATGTTCTAATTTGCCAAAATAACTCTTGCTCTTCCAGATACAACTGCCAGGGTCCTCCTCTTATATCATTTCTAACCTGGTACAACACACAAAATACAAAACAATGATCCGGGAAATCTAAAATGTGCCTAGCAAGTGCATTTGTGAGGTCCTTCCTACCTATGGCATACAGGTGTTCATAAATTCTTTTCTTTATTTTTCTCTCTGTTTTGCCTATATAGAAGGAAGGACATTTCTCACATAAAGCTACATATATTACTCCCTGTGTATCACAGTTGTAATTACCCTTGATAAAATAATTTTTCCTGTTAATGTACACTTTCTTATCATTGTGAATAAATTTACATTGTGGGCACATACCACATTTTCGCATACCCTTTATTTTATCTACGACCATTTCAACAAGGTTTTTGAGGTTAATACCCCTTCGATATGTGTATTTTGGATATGTACCCAAAACCTTAACTAGAGCTCTATCTTCTAGTATGATGCTCCAATTCTTAGCCACTACTTCCCTTATAAATTTAAAGTCCACACTGTATGTGAACAAAAAGTTAATTCTAGGGTGAACAGGGGAATCCGTATTCATGATGTCATTATTAGCTCTACCCATCAAACCTCCACCCAACAGAGGCATAAAATGCCCAGTGGTCCTTTTGCCCTGAACTTCCTGCAACGTCCCCACAATAAGACTGTCAGGATACCCTCTACTCAGAAACATTTTACTGATATCGTCACATTCCTCAATGAAATCAGTATCATCTGAGATCATTCTGGCAGCCCTGACAAATTGCCCCTTCACTACACTCCTTTTTTGATGGAAGGGGTGACAACTAGAAAAATGGAGATAACTATTTGAATGGGTTGGCTTTCTGTAAATTAAAGACTTAAATTTATTATTAGTTTTGTCCTTACAGATTTTAACATCCAAAAAGTTCATTTCATCAACTCCTATGAAATACGTAAATTCTAGAAAGTCAGTCATTCCAGAAATATTGTCAATAAACTCAGGGAT